>NC_135518.1:1729962-1737462 GCF_051989575.1 Stigmatopora nigra | reverse complement strand
ATGTTTTGGGACTGTCGTTGGACAACACAGACTTTCAACTCCCTCCACAGATTTTCTATGGGGTTGAGATCCGGAGACTGGCTAGGCCACACCAGGACCTTGAAATGCTTCTTACGAAGCCACTTCTTTGTTGCCCTGGATGTGTTTGCAATCATTGTCATGCTGAAAGACCCAGCCACATCTCATCTTCAATGTCTTTGTTGATCAAAGGAGATTTTCACTCAAAATCTCTCGATAAATGGCCCCATTTATTCTTTCCTTTACACGGATCAGTCTTCCTAGTCGCATTATGTTTACAGCTCCATGCTTCACTATGGGTATGGTGTTCTTCGGGTGCAATTTAGTATTCTTTCTCCTCCAAACACGAGAACCTGTGTCTTTACCGAAAAGTTGTAATTTGGTTTTATCTGACTATAACACATTCTCCCAGTCCCCTTCTGGATCATTCAAATGCTCTCTAGCGAACCGCAGACGGGCCTGGATGTGTACTGGCTTAAGCAGGGGACACACCTGGCAATGCAGGATTTGAGTCCCAAGCGGCGCATTGTGTTACTGATAGTATGCTTTGCTACTTTGTAGGTCATTCACTAGGTCCCCCGTGTGGTTCTGGGATTTTTGGTGCAGGTCTACTTTTGTCTCTGTTGTCCTTTGACAGATTCTTGGTCTTGGCCATAATGGAGTTTGGCATGTGAGAGATTGAGGTTGTGGACAGGTGTCTTTTATACCGAAAATGAGTTAATAGATGCTACTAATACAGGTAATAAGTGGAGACCTCGTTATAAGTTAGAAATATTTGTTTGTAGGTGACCAAATACTTATTTTCCACCTTAATTGGGAAATAAATTATTTAAAAATTGAACTGTGATTTTCAGTTTTTTTTCCTCCACATTCTGTCTCTCAAGGTTACAATCTTTTCAGGTAGGAAAACTTGCACAATTGGTGGTTGACTAAATACCTATTTTCCCCACTGTACCAGTTGATAATAATTATTACGACAAGTATTAGATCTTTTTATTTCAAATTTAAAACTTCAAACTTCTGTGAGTAAGTAAATAACTACTTTACTCGTAATTCAATTAGGTAACTATGTTATCTTACTTTATTAGAGAATATAAAATATGATTTTTTTGTTTTTCTAATGTGCAATAAAGATAAGACAACTCTGAACTTTGAAAATAATAAAACCTGCTGAAATGTTGACAGGGGTCTTTATTGGAAGCAAAAGGTTATTTGGAGCTATGGTCATTTTAGTTAGTTTCGAGAAGCATTGGATTATCTATAAACTCTTCAAAAGGCGCCGTTTGGGAGCTTTTCAGAAGGAGCTTTTGCGAGAGGTTTTCGGCGCAAAAGGAAGATGTTGATGGGGAGTTGTGACTGCTGTTTCTTTTTTAGTACTAATATGCTTTTGTACAAGGACATAAACATTTCAAAACAATTGCCAAATTCAATGGCTATTACCACGTTGTTCTCAATCTACAGGACCTGTTGTTTCAAACTGCAAGCCATAATGAAAATGTCTTATTATTTCTATTACTAAGGCCATGTTCTTCATCTTCATAACCACCTTTGTATACACTTTTATAATGACAATAAAAGCATTCAATTCAATTAAAAAAGATGTGCAAAAGAGCTGAGTCCAACCGAAAATGGAAACCTACAATAAAGTCAATAGAGCACAAATGAGACTGTTTTGCCTCTGCTGCACGCTTGCATGCTAGAATATGTTTTGCTACCACTACCGTAATGTTGGCCTTCATTGTATCATTGTTTTCAGTCTTTAATGCATACCTGCTTTAGAGCAAACGAGTTTAAGTCCAAGCTTACTTAAACGCAGGATTCCGAATTAAAAAAATTAAAAAACTAACAAAAAATAAATCATCTTAAAGATATAGAGTACTGAAAATGGGACTTGAGCCGAAAAAAAAGACCATCATCCAAGCACAAAAAACTAGGGGACGGGAGTAGAGTGGGGAATGTAAATTTGAAAATGGCAAATAGGAATCAGGGCTCTTAAAATTTAAGACGTTTTAAGACAACTTGGAGCAAAATGTAATGCCAATTCACCCTGTTTATTCAACACGCACACCTGAATAACGGGCACCCATAATTTGTGACTAAAAATTGGTATACATTTTTTTCTAAAACTTTTTCCCAAATCACATCAAGGATTGCACGAGTACTAGTAATTGGCAAATGCTGAACACATATAGTCATGACGAAATTTTGCTTCAGTTGTATTTATACAAAATTTTGCGCATTATACTCGAATAAATACGGTTATGCCGATTTCTGGTCAAATAGGATTGGAGTGGCTCGAACGGTCATAAAATTATTCCTTGTCAAATTGTTCCTTATTTCTTCACTGGAACTTAAAAGCCTTACCTTAAGGTCTTCACGATCCACTGTGGCGACAATTTTGAGGCATAGCTCTTCACAACAGATGTTCTCTTCTGTGGTGACCACCAGAGCTGAGCAGCGTGCAAACACCTTATACAATTTGGACCAAGTTAAGAGCATTGATTTCTGAGCCCCCTGTAAAGGAACATTCTAATTATGGAATGCACTCAAAGTTGACTGTCATGAATAGTTTGTACACTCAAACCTGCTGCTGAGGTGAACCAAAGACCAGGTGAGTGACTGAGAACATCAAGGCTGAATGTATGGCGCTGAAGTTGTGCTCCAAGGCATCCCCTTGGTTGACTTCATTTGACTGTGACAAGGTTTAAAAAAATCATGTTTTAAAAAGCAAAAATTCACGTTCTCTTGCTTACTTTCAATTTCAATTCAGAAGGCTGTCAGGTAGACTAGATTGACCAGAGCCTAATCAATAAACCACAAATTCAACAAAAGCAACCGTATTTTCAAGACTATATAGCGCATCGCATTTAAAGGCAGTGTCAGTAACGAGTGCTATTTCTGTATTTGACACACAAAGGATCCATCGCTTTTTAAGGCGCACCGCTCTGCATTACCACTAGATGGTGCTGCACTAAAGGGGATGTCAAGAAACAGTCAGCCAACCTTTATTATTAGATTAAAAATCTGACAACTCCATTCACTCCAAACATAAATACACAAGTTTTTTTTTATTTTCTCCGAGGTTAAAGTATTAGTATTTTTGTGACACAGCAATAGCATAATAACTTATGATGAACAGGTGGGCATTTCACCAAAGTCGTCATTAATCGACTCAGTAATTTCTGCCTTCATGAAAGCTCGGACCACAGTTGAA
Source organism: Stigmatopora nigra (assembly GCF_051989575.1). Taxonomy (NCBI): domain Eukaryota; kingdom Metazoa; phylum Chordata; class Actinopteri; order Syngnathiformes; family Syngnathidae; genus Stigmatopora; species Stigmatopora nigra. Next base: position 1,734,230 of record NC_135518.1, on the reverse strand, counting down.
ACTTCCACTGGAAATGATGGCGAATAGAGAAATATTGTGCGACAATATTTATACATACATGCATATACACACACATACATACATATACATACATACACACACACACGGATTATATTAAAGTGAAATTATTAATGAAGCTATCATTTGGTCCTAAGAGCCTTGGAGGTAAATATGCCGAAGCGGGAGCCCAGGCGCTACTGTTCGACATCTGGTAAGAGACCGTGCACACAGCATCTTCAACACCATTTGCGGGCTGGATTTTTCGACGGGGGCTTCTGGATTCTCGGCGGTTAAAAATTAATCCTGCTGGAGGGAGACATCTGGGGTCATCTCTGGTGAGTCCACATAAATGTCAGCATGTTGTGACGGAGGCTCCAAATGCCGAAAGGGGCATTTCATGTGATGATCCATTTTGAGAAATGTGACTCGCGTCCTGGGGACGGAGATTTTAGGCAAACCCTGTTGATACTAGTCTCTGGCAGGTACATTTGGAGATCAAGATTTTGAATATTGTGGAATCTATCCAACAAAAAATGTGCTAACAGGTACAAAATATACCAGATCACAATAGCATTGGCACAACTGCAGCAAGAGTAGCACTTGTGCTTTGAAGGGAAGTCGAACACAGGCCTGTCACAAATTTGAGTGCGCAATAAATTGTTTCATAAATGATTGACGTGATATTGTCAATTTAAAAAAAAAAAACAATTTCGCAACCATTGCGACAGTATATTCCAATAAACAACTGTATTTTCACACCTAAAGGGTGGACTTGAAAGTCTGAAATTTTCTCTAAAATGGACAATCAGTCAGTGCGGCTAATGCAATAAATTCAAAATTCTGCTACTTCTATTTGTTATCCTTCACCACCTTGTGGCTTTAACATTGGTGGCTTCAGTACACCGCAGTTTTTCATATTAAGTATCCAAATAATCCAAAAATAAAGATCTGTGAGGGGCTCCAGGGGAGCAGAGCTGATGTCAGAATTTCCCCAAAAATATGTGCAAGCTCCTAGCGACGTTACGGCGGACGCCATCGACCTCATCCAAAAATAGTGCTGTCAGGGCGTCTAAGACCTAGACAGCGCGGAGGACCAACGTGGAAGATGAGTTTCCATTTAAGCCCGGGCAGCGGGCGGATGTTGTCGCTCCTATCCGAAAATAGAGCTCTCTGGGCGGGTAAAATGGGTGGACAGCATGGAGGAGCAAAGTGGAAATTTAATTTCCCACAAAACAACACCCGCAACTGAGACAGTGCCCTTAAAGTCAATGAGCCCTATAGGAGTGAAAATACGGTATCTGTTCAAATTCAGTAAATGGTAATTCTTAAATAAAACACAAATTATAGTAACAATTGTTAGAAAAAAATAATTCAATGCATTAATCAAAAAAATAAAAGCTATTTCATGTACAAATGTCTAAATATTAGCCCTGTTAATTGGTCAAACTTTAATTAAGACCAACTAAACTGGCATTAAAGAAGAATTTTATCGGAACTAAAGTACAAATTGTTGTGCAAATTTGGCAATTAACTGGCATTAAAGAAGAATTTTATCTGAACTAAAGTACAAATTGTTGTGCAATTTGGGTAAAATGACATCTGAGGGAATGAAAAATAATGTAAAAAACCCTAAATAGTTGGTTGCAACTTAAGGTATTCTATATATTTATTAATATTAATTATAAATATATTTGCAGCAGTGTTCATAAACCCAAAATGTTTAATTCTTTGAAATTTGTTAAATGTTCACTATGCCGTCGGATAAGTAGAAAATGAGACAAAATTAAATTATTTTACTGTATCATCAAAGCCTACAGACCTCACTCAAAGGTTTCACACTGAACATCAGTGACCTCAATGATAATCACCACTGTTGTACCTGTGTGATTATTTCTGTGAGTGGAGTGACCACAACACTCCACATCCTCAATAGATGCTCCTTGCTTGGCATCGAGGCCGCACTGTGCCCAATGGCGCCTAACACGGCTTCTGCAAAAGCCAGTGGAGAGGTGGGGCCTGACAGGCTGCATCCCACCAGTGTTTGGAGGCAGTGATAAAACCTGCAAACATACAAAATAAAATAATTAAAATCACGTTGACATAAAAGTCAAAGGTTAACATTCCAATTAGATGACTTACAATGCAACTCGGGCTTGAGAAAAAAAAAGGGACATTTTACTTGGATGGACCCGGAGGGTCCGAGACTTGACTTGGGAGCCAATGACTTGACAATCTGACTGAAAAATCTTGACGCAGACCGGAGCGCGTAACTACTGTGATGGTCCCCCAGCTATCAGCTGCAGGGGGGTGACAGGGAGACATCTCTGTCGCTGCACCGCCACCAGGAGATGTTCCATGATTAAAGGAATGAAACAATGAACGGTGGTTCCTGCCTGATGACCCTGCAGCCGACCCGTAGGCACTGGAGGAGGTGCGACAGGCAGCAATGCCAAGCAGGAAAATACACCTACCTGTACATAAACTAATATGGCTATTTAACCTTGGGACGTGATTATTTTATGAGGGAGGGTTTTGCTTTCATTTTTCTTGTGAATGCAGATTCATTCATGACTCAATGGTGTGCTACTCCTTTGTTAAACCAACGTCACTTTCGGTCACTACCATCATTTCTTGGGCTAATTGGCATTTTTAAGGACGATTCGAAATCCAAACAAATCTTGAATAGGATTGGCGCAGTGTTTCATCACTGGTATTGTGCACGATTTGTAATGTAATCAGAAAAAAAACAAGAAATGGCAAGACGCCGTCCTTCTCTGCCTTTTGAGTATTTCAGCGCCCCAATCCTCTAATGTGAAATAAGGCTTCTTTAATGATGTCTGCCACCCAATTTAGTGCCTAACAGAATCAGAGCCCTGACTTCCGCCAGTTTTTCATCATGTCACGAGTTTCAGGGTGAATTTCGAGATTTTTATGAATCTTTCATTTTTATATTTAATATTTCAAAATTTGTGCCAAATTTTCTGCATTAAAGAAGCGTTGAAAAGACTTGCTTTAACCAATCAAATTTCGAGTTGGCAACACCACAATGCCTAATCGCAAGCGTAGGGATACGTCATTGCCTTCTCGCTGCCGTAGGTATACGTCATCGCTTTCACCAAATTTGATTGGCTGGTGATAGAGTAGACGGGCCAAAGGTACCAAACTGTATCTGCAGCGAGCTGCACAAGCAAATATATTGTTGTGTTGATTTTAAAGACGGACTTTTGAATGGAAAAAAGCTGGACATCATTAAGAAAGGTTTGTCAACTCCAGATCAAGAACTACGACAGTACAGGCGCGACTTTCAGTATTAACTTCAATGGCGATAGAAAAGGAGGAAGAAAAAAAGAGGATGATATGGTGTAGTTAAAAAGGATTTTTGGTGAGTAAAATATTGCTATATTCCTAAATAATATTTTAATTGTATGAGGTTATTATTGGTTATTTTTAATGTGTCGCAGCTGTAGATGCAGTAGAGGTTTTATAGCCATGAAATAGTTTAAAATAGGGTTGGATTGAAGGCGTCGGTAGAAAATGCACAGACCACCGCTGATAAGGGAGCTAGGGAGCTAGAGAGATAGGGAGATGGGGAGATGGGGAGATGGGGAGATGGGGAGATGGGGAGATGGGGAGATGGGGAGATGGGGAGATGGGGAGATGGGGAGATGGGGAGATGGGGAGATGGGGAGATGGGGAGATGGGGAGATGGGGAGATGGGGAGATGGGGAGATGGGGAGATGGGGAGATGGGGAGATGGGGAGATGGGGAGATGGGGAGATGGGGAGATGGGGAGATGGGGAGATGGGGAGATGGGGAGATGGGGAGATGGGGAGATGGGGAGATGGGGAGATGGGGAGATGGGGAGATGGGGAGATGGGGAGATGGGGAGATGGGGAGATGGGGAGATGGGGAGATGGGGAGATGGGGAGATGGGGAGATGGGGAGATGGGGAGATGGGGAGATGGGGAGATGGGGAGATGGGGAGATGGGGAGATAGGGAGATAGGGAGATAGGGAGATAGGGAGATAGGGAGATAGGGAGATAGGGAGATAGGGAGATAGGGAGATAGGGAGATAGGGAGATAGGGAGATAGGGAGATAGGGAGATAGGGAGATAGGGAGATAGGGAGATAGGGAGATAGGGAGATAGGGAGATAGGGAGATAGGGAGATAGGGAGATAGGGAGATAGGGAGATAGGGAGATAGGGAGATAGGGAGATAGGGAGATAGGGAGATAGGGAGATAGGGAGATAGGGAGATAGGGAGATA
>NC_135518.1:1722462-1727462 GCF_051989575.1 Stigmatopora nigra | reverse complement strand
GCTAACCCCAACAACGGCTGCAGGAGACAACAGCTATCAGCTGCAGTCGGTGACAGGGAGAAGTCTCTGTCACTGCTTTGCCACCAGGAGATGTTCCAGGATTAAAGGAATGATCAAAATTTTACTCGTACCTCAAATTGCTCAAATGTCAGGGCACTCGTATGTACAAGTATTAAGGTAATATATAATTGCTATTAGGCTTGGCACTTGTTTTTTTGTTTTGCTGTCATGGACGTCGTTCGTGCACCCGACACCCATTCAATTTTGATTTAAGTTGTCGCTCTCCCCAATAACCGATCCGCGGGAAAATAAAAAATATAACAAAGACTTCAAAGTCAAAGAACGAAATCAAACCTGAAGGGGAGGACGTGGCTAAACGAGGAACTCGGGACATGGCAAGAGCATACGAAAACACATGGGTACAAATGACGATCCGATAAAGACTGACAAACATGGGTTGACAAGACAATCAGAAAGAACTGGGTCGCACAAGAGGCAGCGAGCAGGAAATACAACAGGGGCGGGTAAACAATTGCTGAACTCAATGGGAAATCGCAAGGATGGGTAAAACATGGGGGGGGGGGGGAAAAACAACAAAACCAATTCCTAACAATTTTGAAAGTTTTACCAACAAAATGTATCAGGAAAAAAAGCTAGTTTGGATTCACATACTCTTGCTAGCCAAAACACAACTTGGGATTGGTTGTCACAGTCTGGTTGGGCTCATTAGGGTCAAGCCGCCGGGTACATCCTATACTAATTCTTGTGTGGCACATGAAGACAAACAGGTGTTCACGCTCATAAGTACATCAATGCCTATGATTTAAACTTCAGAACTATGACGCAGCCTTGCTAAATGCCTTCCTGCCGAAGGTTTTCTTATTATTATTGTCACTGTACATGGCACAGAAACCTCGTGACTTGATGCGTTTCATCTTGTCAAGGTAATTAAAAGGCATGTATCGACTCAATAAACTGGTCACCCTCGTAAGCTTGATAAACTTGTGACATTGCTTGACTCGACCGACAACCTTATGACTTGAATGGACGTGATTGGTTTGACGAGGACCTTTAATGCTTCATAATTTCATCTCCTAAGGAGAAATGGCTGTCACCACAATTGTCAGAAAAGGTAGCCCTTAGTGGTTGCCAAAAGGCAATCAAGAGACCGTTGATCCAGTTTGTAATGACAGATGTTTTGGGAATAGCAAAAGATAAAACAATGCTGTGTCTCACTAAAATGCAAATGTTTGTAGTGAATCATGCTAGAAAATGGAATAGTAAAAAATTATCAGATGTTGAGCTCACCTGGGATCTTGAATATAGATTGCTAGCATGTTGCTGTCAATAAGGAGCAAAATTAGGAATAGCGCTGGCGTTCCCTACAAGGAAAGAACCATCAGTCTACTGAAAAGTGACATTTGTAAAAGTGTAGACATTACAATAAACTCACATTCAGCACGTCCATTTTGCCCACTTGGTAAGAGGCTGACCCTAGAACGCGTGGAGAGATGCCTCTGACTGTGCTCTCCACAAGAATCTGTCAAAGGAAAAAAAAGCTAAACTGTATGCATTTGTTTATTCGCAAACAAAGAAATTCCCTTATTTGTAGTATTTGCACCTTTCTTCAAAAAATATATTTCTTTTGGGTTAGTTTTCCAAAATAATATTTCTGTACCAAACATCTGTGCTGATACACACCGTTAACAATAAGTCACACTTGGGTTGTTATTTCATCAAATAATCATCATCATTAATTCACCCAGGCCTGCGATTTACCGTAATACTGTCTAACTTAAATACACCCTTCACAAAAATAAAAGTATTTTTTTTAAATTTTGCCGGGCATGAAATAAATTAATCCTGAAGAAGTTCTGCTTGGTCAAGCATCTTAGGGCATCGTTAATCACTTTCAGCAATACTGATAATGGAATTAACAAAAGTAGCATTCCTGTGGCAACAATTAGAAAACCTTCAAAACAGGAATAGTTTTACATGTGGAGGTAATTTCAAGTGTCTCCATCTAGAGCTTTTTGGGCTGATTTTCCTCTTGTGCTGGTTTTGGCTTGAGTAATTATCTCTATTGGCAGTATGAGGTGATTCCTCAAACCTACAGAAGTTGCACATGTTGTCTAAGTTCTCCAGGATGGCAAATCCACACATGCTTCAGCAAGTAGGTTTAATGTGTCTCCGAGCACAATTTCCAGAACGTGGAGATTTCAGGAAACTGTTGGTTCTTCTCCATGAGCTGGCCAGGTCCGTAGAAGATCCTCAACCCATCAGCAGGACCGATACCTGCTCCTTTGTGCAAGGAGAAATAGGCTGATCTCAACAGAATTCTCTCGAGATCTCCCCTCCGGCACCCCTTGAAGATTCCGTCGATGATCCAATGACTATCGAATCTAATGAAAATGGGTTGGACTAAAGCTACCAATAAACTGTTTTTTAATTATTTCAATCAAGCAGAGCGGAACCATTTTCACTGAGTACAGTCATTTAAGTATTTTATTTATTTATAGATTATATTTAGATAATACATTGAAGTCATTTCATGAGCGTAGAATTAGCCGAACGACTAATTAGCCGATCGACTAGCCATCTGAAGGACGTTGTGCCGACGCGCTCGCCCCGCCTCCGACCGTGTACATGTTTTTCAACCTCGGCCCGTTACAGATAACATTCATTTAGAATAACAAGGGCATTTATTCACGGCCAAACACAGTAGTCATAAAAAAAGTAGTCATAACAGTAAGTACTATAATGACAGAAGAAAAAAAGTAGTTATAACAGTAGATACTGTAATTTACACCAGCATAGAAAACATTGAGATTAATCTTTGAATTACGTTTCTCAGCAAATCATTTTGAATATATATTTCCTAAAATAATGGGAAATTATTTAAAATTAAAATATTGTTTGCACACATCACTAGAAGTAATTGTGTTCAATAGCATTTTCAGGTATTGTTCTCTAAGCCCTTTAGTCTGTATTTTAGTAAAACGTCTACGGTTCTTTTTTTCTCACGTAGCAAGTGTACGAGTCTATATATAAGAATATTGAATAAAAATTAAGGGCAGCACATTGCACTACGTACTTGTATTTAGAAATATGTCCAACAGGTGGCAGTAAATTTTGAGATGGCTTCCACTGTAAAGTAACATGATTGTCAACACACACACACATACATACGTACATACGTATATGTACGTACATATGCACAAATACAAACATTCTGAAGTCTGTCTTGATCTTCCTCAAAGCATTAAAACACGCTCACATGTGGCATTGCTGTAGGGAATCAAAAGTATGCCCAGTGCAATTTTTATGTTAGCATATTTTTGGATTCCAGAGCTGTCTTTTATTTGTCCGACTAGTCCCCATTTCACATCTCTCTCCTGTACTGTAATGTCTCCTAGCTCCTCAACTTACAGGCAGCTGAATTCTTCTTCCAAGGCATCAACCTCACAGTCAGGCTTCATGCATTGGAATCTGTTGGTGAAGTAACTTGCACTTTTTTGATGATGCTGAGATCATCTGCCTCAGCATGTTTGAGCGATTTGTCCTTCATTGGAAATTTTTCTTTTACATATTTCACTGCAATTTTATAAACCTTTCTCACACTTGTGCAGATGGCAGTTCAGTTTTATTCAGGCATTTCTTGCTCTATCATGTACTGACAAACATTCTCACCAATACAAAGGCCATCATTTTTCTCAAATGGAGTACTAATGTTCTTATAATCCACTTTCACTGCCAACAAGTCTTTGTCACGCAAAGCAAAAGTTTTCGTGAACTTCATCATAAGTTTCAGGTAGAAGTCTTTCATCAGTCATCTGAGCTTGTGGATTAGGAGTGCTTCCGATTGTTGTCATATTTAAGATTGTGAATAATTTCACTATATAGCTATTGTATATTGCGTCATTGAAAGATAACTGATGGGAACATATTTCAGGACCTTCAAGTTCGCGTCCCCACACGTTTGCTTCAACCTTTAACTCCATCTGACGTTTAGCATCATTCTTAAAGTGGTAATAAATAGCCACAAGCACATCAAAGTCAACTGGTACGACATTTGTTGCAGTTTGGGCACCTATGTGCAAAAAAATGGCAAATACAGCCTGCAAAAAAAGATGCTGTCGTTCTCTTCCTTGATATGGCCGAACACCCCAGCTTTCCCACTTGACGTTACTGGAGCATTCTCAGTGCCTAGTGCAACACAATTTTCCCAACTGAGATCATAGTTCATCTCTCTGCACTTAGTGTTAAAAATGTTATGGGCATATGCAGACACTTCTGTAACCATCAGAAAAGATAGAAGTAGTGTTGAGATTTTGTGGTTTGATGTCACAACACTTATCAGAGTTGTCATTGCTGCCATACATACCGAGTGTGAACAATTCTCTTGGATTAGCAGCAATACGACTTGAAATATTATCCGCTTTTTGCAATATTGAGGCTTTGGTCATTGTGATCCAGGAGAAATGGCTTTGAACAATGGACCACAATAATCAGTAGCACTAAGCGGCACGTTACGATCCACAAAAAAAAACAAAAACAAAAAAACAGCCATTTTCATCTCTGCTACACTTACGCTGTGTTGATGAGTATCCAAATTACCAGAGTTTACTCCAAAGGAGGTGAATATGGATTGCTGCAATTTCACCGATCCAGCCTTGGCTTTATTTTTCCCAGACATGTGTTTCCTACAGTCACCGAGGTCACCATGATTAACTTGAAAGTTTGTGTTGCAATAATTGCAGTACAAAAATAATTCTACTTCAGTTGATGGGGCCAAACACGGATATTTAATACTGTATTCCGTCTAGAACTTTTGCAGGCTGCAGTTTGTTGTATTTTTATTTCGATGGCAAAATATCAGTATCACAGTTCTCTCATCTTCGCGTGGAACCATGGCTACGGAACGTCTATGTTGCTTCAAATGTCTTTCAAAACTACATCCCCGAGATCGAAACGGATGTCACATCCGTTAAGGTGACCGG
>NC_135518.1:1689962-1714962 GCF_051989575.1 Stigmatopora nigra | reverse complement strand
CCAAGGAAGGAGATATTTCAGCGGTATAGGGCATATCTATATTATATGCTTTATTTATTTTAAGACATCAATAAATAATTTCCTGATAATTTTCTCATTTTTGTGTGTTTCTTCACATCTTTAAAACAGAATTGGGACACCTTGACCAATTCTAAAGATTTTAGTTGGTAGTTGTGTGAGGACCATGGAACGAATTAGAGAATTTACATATAAATTTCCTCTACTTACGAAATTTTCAAGTTACAAAAAAGTCTTGGAACCCATTTATTTCGTATATAGAGGTACGACTGTAGTTCCATCCACGGCTCTTAATATAGGAGACGTAACACCCATGTTCTTCTGCCAGACAGCAGCAAGTGCCCGTTCTAGTATGGATAAAAGCCATCCACTGTACATTACATTTTAGACTTTTACCAGTGCCGTGTGTGTGTGTAAAAATGTGCCACGTTGCATTTGTAATTTTTTTTTCCAGGTAATAAGGGGAATTGCAATCATTAATAATGGGAGAATTTAGTCAAGATTGACAGGTATGAAAAGGAGAATCTTGAAACATGCATAGTGGTTGTTGTGATAACGCTAATTGAATTGAATGCTTTTATTGTCATTTTGTGATGTCGAATGAGAATGATGAAATGAGAGCCCAGTAGAGGGTAGCAATGTCTGAAGTGATGAGGAAATGCACTTACCGTATTTTCCTGGACTATTCGGCGCATCATATTTTTAGCCGCAGTGTCAATAACGAGTGCTATTTCAGTATTTTACACACACAAGGGACGTACCGTTCTTTTAGACGCAACCAGGCATGGCATATATATAGTGTTCCTCGCTTATCACGGTTAATGGGGACCGGGACCACCCGCGATAAGTGAATTTCCGCGAAGTAGGGATTCCCCTTCAAAAATGCTTAATTTGAATTTCATTCCAAAAAAAAAAAAAATAGTAATAATATTTTTTTTTAATTTTTACCCCCCTGTATACAGTACACCGTATAGAATACGGGTAGAAAGAGTGATATTCATGTTATAACAAAAAAAAAACTGTAAAATATGTTGTTTCAATGTAATATTTGTATTTTTTTTCCCAAAAAAATCCGCGAAGCTCTGAGTCCGCGATAACTGAACCGCGAAGTAGCGAGGGAACACTATTATATATGGATGAATATGAAACCGTAATAGGGCTCTGCTACGGAAGCAGCCCCAGACGCTATTTCCGGTGCACAGTGACTGCTGGGATATATAGTGTCAATACACCCTGGATGACGGCGTACACACCAAAAACACGTTTTTAAAAAGGCAACGGAAGCAAAACTGAATACTTTCACCATTTTACAATGTACTGACGTCACCAACCCCTATACCATCAACGTCTTAATTTTCGGTGTCCAAGTTAAACAATTGCAAAATGAGTCCATGAAAATTTTAGACTTTTAATGTGCGTCTTATAGTGATGAAAATGTTTTACTTTTTGGAGGATTTCGAGTTCGAGAGATGGCCTGAAAGTTCCGTGGGATTAGGTCAGGCAAAGACAATCCAGGCTTCACAGAACTGAATGCATCCGCAAGCATAGCAAACGGAAGCAGAAAGAGCAAACCAGGTTCTACAAGGAGCCCTTAAAGCACGCAAGATAACTGCTGGACGAGAAGTCCAGAAAGCTTGAGACCACCAGGGAGCTAGTGGACCAGCATGTCAGAAGGCAGTACAGCGACGAACTAAGACACATCCCCTTTGGGTACATCCTTCACCATCGACGGCCGAGTTTAAACATCATGCCACTCAAGCTCAGTGAAGTTACGCAAGCAGTGAAGAAGCAAGGCCCTCATCAGCACCAGGCCGGGCCCTATGTTATATAGAAGTTATATAAAAACTGCCCCCATGTATTAAATGTCGAAAGACGTTTGGCCGACGGACGTCTGGCCAAAGGACAGTTCGCCGAGTCCGTTAGAGGGAGGCGTTAGAGGGAAGGGCGTTAGAGGGAGGGCGTTAGAGGGAGGGCGTTAGAGGAGGGCGTTAGAGGGAGGGCGTTAGAGGGAGGGCGTTAGAGGGAGGGCGTTAGAGGGAGGGCGTTAGAGGGAGGCGTTAGGGGGGGAGGGCGGCGTTAGGAGGGCGTTAGAGGGAGGGCGTTAGAGGGAGGGCGTTACAGGGAGCGCGTTAGAGAGAGTGCGAGAGTGAAAGAGGGAGGGAGAGAGAGAGGGGAGAGAGAGAGGGGAGACAGAGAGGGGAGACAGAGAGGGAGAGAGACAGAGAGGGGAGAGAGAGAGGGAGAGAGACAGAGAGGGGAGAGAGAGAGGGAGAGAGGACAGAGAGGGGAGAGAGAGAGGGAGAGAGAGAGAGAGAGAGAGAGAGAGAGAGAGAGAGAGAGAGAGAGAGAGAGAGGGAGAGAGAGAGAGAGAGAGAGAGAGAGAGAGAGAGAGAGAAAGAGAGAGAGAAAGAGAGAGAGAAAGAGAGAGAGAAAGAGAGAGAGAGAGAGAGAGAGAGAGAGAGAGAGAGAAGAGAGAGAGAAAGAGAGAGAGAGAGAGAGAGAGAGAAAGAGAGAGAGAGAAAGAGAGAGAGAGAGAGAGAGAGAGAGAGAGAGAGAGAGAGAGAGAGAGAGAGAGAGAGAGAGAGAGAGAGAGAGAGAGAAAGAGAGAGAGAGAGACATATGCATGCATACGGTAGGTCTTAACAGCCATTTTTTGTTAAAGAGCCTGACAGCTGATGGGAGGAAGGATCTTTCTCTCGGTTAGGATTGGGTTCACATTGTTATTTAAGTTTCTTCCGTGTCTGCTGATGTTCGTTTCCTTATCATGTTTGTCCCTCCCTGTTTTCTTGCCGTTTCTCTCGCTCATCAGGCTTGGCAAGACAGGAGGGGACAAACAAGAGTAGGGAAATAAACATAAGCAGACATAGAGGAAACTGTGAAATGACAATGTGAATCCAATCCTAACACTCTCTTGGATTATTTACGATGTATGATTTCTTGTAATTTCCTGTGGCACACCTAATCATCCCTCGCGGCGGCACTGGAAAACACTGGCTTATTGGAGCCGGTGTGTCAGATGGCCACCATGTTACTCGAGTACAGGACAGTCATAGTTCATTCGTACTTATTAAAAAAAGGCACCATTTTCCCCCTCAACCCTGGTTTTGCACATACCGGTTTTAGGTGTACTGGATGTTGCGATCCCATTTTGACTTCTGGTTGGGCTGATCAAAGCGACATCAGCTCGAGTGATGCACTGTAGCAATGGAAGTGACACCTGAAAGAAACACAAACCAGTAATAATATCTGCAAAAGCATCTACAAGCGTGCCTCTACTTACGAAATTAATCGGTTCCAGAACTTTTTTGTAAGTTTAAAATTTCATAAGTAGAGTAGTACTTGTATGTAAAAACAATACAAATAAGAAAATGTTCCACGGTACCCACAAACCAATCAAGAAAACCCTTAAAACACACACAAAACTTTTTCAAAAGCTCTCAGTCTCTCTGTTTTTTTTTGTTTTTATCACAGTCAAGCTTAAGAAGCTCAGCTCACATCTATATGTGGTTGAAAACGGTAGCAATGTCAAAATATATTGTTGGCCAGAATGGGGATCTATCTCCTTGGCAACAGAAGACAAAATAAATCTAAATGAAGATCAGCAAAGTTTAGCTTTAAACCACAATTTTGTTTCAGTTCAACGAGTTCATCTTGCTCCTTTAAAGTCGAGTCTTTTCCAGCAACGGATGCTGAGCTGTATGGGTCCTTACCCGAGTCAAGGCATTCTGTGAAGGCTGATGAGAAATAAAATGACAACTTATCCTCAAGAGTTTTCAAATGTGTGCCAATCCCCTTGCACATTGCAGCAGTGTTGCAATCATGACGCTTCTCAGTGAGCGGTTAACATCTCAAGGTTTCCACGCTGCACATGTTGTTGCCAGAGCTGCAACTTTAAACGGAATCCCTTCTTTTTAATCAGTTTTCCTTTCGGCCTTGCATCCATCCATGTGTTCAGTTTATTCAGCTGAAGAAATATATCAGCCGGATCACTTGCAAAGCAGCTATGAGTACTCGGACCTCTCGTTTATCAGAAATACTTTAAGTTCCTACCCAGCTCATAGACACGGCCAGCACTTTGCTGCGCGACAGCCACCGAACCTCCGTGTGGAGCAATAAAATCTTATGTTCCGCCCCATTTCTTCACATAAGGACAAATAAACGACATTTCAAAGTTCGGGTTTTCACAAATTTCACTATCTGCACAACATCGTCCAACACAGGAACTGGATCTGCTGGTAAGGTCTTTGCAACGAGGCCCTCACGGTGCGGCTCCATCAGCGCAGACACCTGTGCAGTTTTCCCACGTAAGCCCGCTGTTGTTAAGATATTCCGATGCGATTCAAAAAATCCTCTCCTGATTATTTTTATGGCAGTGCCTTGCAAAATAGGAAGTTTTCTCGAATGGTTGCTCCATCCACAAAGCGCACGTCAGCCAAGTGCAGACAATGTCCACTAATATCCGTCGACTCATGAAGTTGCAATGCAAATTTCTTACTGATGTGCATCTTTTCCAAAACAACAGTTTTGATGTCCGCAGACATAGCATAAATACATCTGGCTATTGTGTGACCCGAGAGATAAAACATGCATGGTAGCCTGATTGGACACTCTAAAACTCTGATTGAGGGTGTCCCCTGCCTTGGAGTCGGATGGGATAGGCTCCAGCACCCCCCGCAACACTCCTCAATTGAGGATAAAGCGGTTCAGAAAATGTTACTGTTAATAGATGGCAAATTAAAACAAATAAGAATGTTTTTCCAATCCAATATCCAGTTTTTGGTGTTTTTCAGAAGGTTAGAACGAATTAATGTGTTTCTAGTTCATTTCTGTGGGAAACGTTTATTTGAAATACGGGTAAAATAAGATACGGGTTATTAAGAGCTCAGTTCCGGAACGCATTAAACTTGTTTCTCGAGGTACCACTGTATTACGGTAAATATCATAAGGAAGTTAATATGCCTGTGTTTGTAAATTCAACTTGAAAAAAATCTAACTTGAATGAACCTGATGCTTTCTCATTACAGACACATTTTCTTACCAGAAGTATAAGATGTGTCAGCGATATTGCTTATAATGCCAAAATATCTCAATTGAAAAAAATCTAAGTGGAATTTTGTTTCAAATCAAAATCAAGGCTGCTCGCGTTTGGCCAGACGGATTACGTTTAACCAGGTTTAGGAGTCAGCGCCCTAGGTAAGATGGCTGTGACCCGAGCGAGCAGTGACGGGAACGTAAAGTTTTTTCACGTTTTAATGTTATTTTTCTTGAATTTCATTCATAGACGTCAAAATAAGTTGTGTCTAGCGTCTTATCTGATTTATGTTTCCTCTATTTTGAAATAAACGGTGACGTAACGGCGCACGCAACGGTGCTATTTTTCCGTGACGTCATTGTATCATGGCGCCATCAAATTGTTGTTTTGCATGTCGTGTTTTATGTGCATATAAAACGTACCCTCGATTCAGTCATCATTTTTGTCCAACATAAACGGTGCATATGAGAGTCAATATGGTAACTGACCTCTCACAATAATTTCTTCTAAAATTTATTTTAATAGGAGATGAAAAGACCTGTGCAGTATAATGAGATGAATATGAATGACTGCAGATTCACGAAGAGCTTTCCTGCTTCTCAGATGACGCCGCAGATGTTGCAGGAGAAGCTGCATGTTGCAGCGTAGTGGCTGCAGAGGGACGTTCTTTGGGTTTCCAGAGATCCGGACAGAAAGTGCATTTTGCATTCTGACGATGATCTCATTTTGTTTACGACCCTTTTGACGTCCTTCGAGAATGATGTCAAGGCAATTTTACGGATATTAGTCTTTTCCTTCTTAATATATCAAAGGGAAGAATAAATAAGGTCCATATTTTTTAGCTACGGTTGCAAAGCTATTTCCCTCGTCGAATAGTCACTTTTTCATAAATTTTAGCATTTTTCTTCAGTTCGGTAGATGCACCAAAGGATAGAGAGCGTCCAGAAATCCAGAGGGATTGGCCAATCTGCATCCGAGATGTCCCGGGGGTGCCGGCCAATCGGCATCCGAGATGATCCGGGGGTGCCGGCCAATCGGCATCCGAAATGTTCCGGGGGTGCCAGTCAATCGGCATCCGAGATGTCCCGGGAGTGCCGGCTAATCGGCATCCCAGATGTCCGGGGGGTGCCGGCCCATCGGCATCCGTGACTATGGCTATCTGAATCAATCCTCGGTAGTGCGGGAAGCCTTTGTTGGATTTTTAAAAATAGACTTTTAAATAAATGATTTTTTAATTGAATATTTTTTTGACCCGCGAAGGGGTGAAGCAGCAATAACCGAAGCACGAAGTAGCGAGATGTTAGTGTAACGGATAAGGAAATGCCTTTACTTTTTGGGAGATTTCGTAACTTGGACCTTTTTCGTATCTCGAGGCACGTGTATAAAATGCTTTCGTAACCTGAAGATTTCGTAGCTAGAGGCATTTACAAGTGGAGGTATAACTGTATACCTTCGTCTCTCTTTCGAAAGATAGAGTGATACAACAGACAGAAAAACAGACAGACAGAGAAGCAGAGAGACAGAAAAGGAACCAGAGACAGACATACAGATAGATCATATATCTATTAATACAAAACAGATCAGAGTACTTAAAATAAATACATTTTTTAAATGATATTTACCAGATCAAAGTTAGATGACAGGTTGGGACCAAGTTGGACCACTAGGTGCCACCACACCTCCACCTTGGTGACCATAAGTACCTCTGACCGAATATTAATTGACAAGAGGGGCTGCATGAGAAGCCTAATACGCTTTGAACTGCAAAGGACGTCTGAAGCATAGAAACTTGCAGTTAGAATCTTAAAAATGAATCCGCAGGGGAAAAAAGGAGGAACATGCTTACCTGGATTGAGAGCAAAGTTGTCGATCAAACTTTTCCAGGCTATGAAAGCAATTTTCTTGATATTGGGAGAGGAACTACGAAAGCCCAACTCCTCCAAATGAAGTAATGAGTTGATAAAAGGACCACCCCGGTGGAGTAGCTGAGGAAGAAACACAAAGTATTTTGAATTTCTAAACTAAGATAATTGGTTAATAATGAGATTCAATGCTTCGAATTATTATTGGATTGGAATGTATAACTTTATCCATCCCATACTCGGGATATTTCGTTGTCACAGTAGCAAGAGGGTGAGGATGCAGAAATAGGAAAGGCATTTTAGACATAAATACATGTAATAAGTAAGTTAATAAATAAATAAACGAATAGCCATAGCCATGGCACATAAATACATACGTAGATGTACATGCATGCATACGGTATGGTCTCCCCCAAGGCTCTGTCCTTGCACCCCTCCTCTTCGTGTTATACATCAACAACCTCCAAAGAGTCATCCCAGCAGGGGTCGACATCGCGCTTTATGCCGACGATGTTGCCCTGCTGGCACAGAGTACACGCAAGGAAGACGCTGAGGCGGCGATCCAGAACGCAGTTGGAGCTGTCTGTGAGTGGAGCTGCAAAAAGAAGATGAAGTTGAACGCCTCGAAGAGTGAGGTCACTTTCTTCTCAACCGACCCAAGGGAGGCTTCCTGGACCCCGTCCGTCAATGTGGGAACAACGAGCCTGCGCTTCAACCCCACCCCCAAATTCCTTGGGGTAAAGCTCGACAGGTGCCTGAGTTTCGGGCCACACGTGAAGGCCGTCACCAAGACAGTGGCTTCCCGAAACCGCATCCTTGCCTCTCTGACCACAAAAGACGGGTTGGCAGAAAAACAGCCTACGCTCTGTCCACCTCGCCCTTCAGCGGAGTGTCATGGACTATGCCGCCCCAGCATGGCAACCCTTCCTGTCGCGGTCCCGACTCGACGACCTTGGTCGCGCCCAGAACAGTGCCCTGTGCATCGTGACGGGCCAACTGAGGACTACACCAGTCGAGGCGCTGCAGCTAGAAGCGGGCGTGTGCTCCTACTCCTCGCGAGTAAACCAACTAGCAGCCATCTCCTTTGAAAAAGCCCTCCGCCTTCCTCCTGATCACCCTCGGCACGAACTTGCTACTAAGACAGTCGTGCACCGTCTCCAGCGTTCCAGCTGGCGCAAGACCGCGTCGGGAATTATGTCCGCCCTCCCCCCCGCCCTGTCCAACCAACGAGAGGTCCTCCCGCCCCCCATCGAGTGCCCATGGGTGAACGACACCAACCTCTGGACGGTCTCTGCAACCCTTGGGAGTGCCACAAAACTCGATCCCCTGCCAGTCCTTCGGGAACGTGCCATCTCCGCCATCCGTGCAGTCGCACCAGAGGTCACCATCTACACCGACGGCTCTGCTACCGATGGAACAAGGGCCGGCGGGGTGGCAATGATCGTCACCACTGGAGATCCGGCAGACCCAATCACCACGCACTCAAAGCCGATGCGTGGGGCCCCTTTCACGTCCTCCTTCGAGGAAGAGAAGGCGGCCATGACGATGGCCCTGCAATGGCTAACTGACACGGACATAGCTGGTGACGTCGCAGTGTGCTCGGACAGTCAATCACTACTGACTGCCATCGCCAGCCACTCGGCCGACACCGGCGAAATCCGTCGTCTGCTGAACCAGCGCAGGGCTCGGACAGCCCTCCTGTGGACCCCAGGTCACTGCGGGTTGCCTGGGAACGAGATGGCAGACGCCCTAGCGAAGGAAGCCGCCTCCTCCAAGGTCGACGAGCCACGACCAATCTCATTCGCCCCAGCCAAGGCAGCCATCAGACGACTAATTCGCGACAATCCACCTAGACCGGATCATCGCGCAGCGATCGTCTACCCAAAATATAACTGGCGCCTAGACTGTGCGCGCGTGAAGAACCGGAGCGACGCGGTTCTCATCGCCCGCCTCCGCTCAGGCCACCACCCAAGCCTGAGAGCTTACCGTCACCTTCTCAACCCCACCCTCGACCCAACCTGCCCCCTCTGCCGGGAAGAGACGCAAGACCTTGAACATTGGCTCCAGCGTTGCCCCGGCCTTTCTTCCCTCCGCCTCCAGATCTTCGGTGTCGCCTCACCCCCCCTAGACGTGCTGGTGACTGAGCCGTCGAAGGTGCTAGCGCTAGCCAGGCGTACCCTATGTTAGGGCCACCTGGGTGCCTCTACAACGACAACAACAACAACAACAACAACAGCAGCTGGCCACACATCAACGTGGTCCTGTTGTACGGTGGTGGTAACAATAAAATGGAGCAACAGTACTGCCCCCACCCCATGAACCCCCTCCCCCGCATTCACAAAATCCACCAAGCTACAACACAATACCACCTACAACCCAAACCATACAACCCCTACACACCCAATCACAAACAACTACCCAACAAACAAGACGGATATGTCCTATATGTAACAGAACAGTTTGAAGTCGAGCACCTTGGAACTCCTGTATGAACTGCCCAAAGAATGCCCACCTCAAGTGCTCGGGTGGGAAAAGAACCCACCGATGGAAGTGTCATAACTGCCGCCTGCCATCAACGAGTGCACCAAACACGGATGCCAATGCTGTAGACCGCCAACAGCAGAATACACACCAACCCCTCCCTTCAACACGTTGCAAGCAATGTGGCGAGGCTATCCGATTGAACATCCCACGGCTGCAATGTTCCCTGTGTAGTAGCTCGTACCACAAAAAATGCACGAGCAACACGAGGGGCGAAAGAGAGGATGCTGGGAGAACAGACTGGAGATGCGCGGATTGCAGATCAGAGATGAGCAACCGCGAAAGATCACCCCAGAACACACCCCTGCCGACCCCCAAGCAGAAAGACCTGATAAAAAGGAGAAACAACCATCCTCTAGTGGAACGCCAATGGAGTGCTGTGCCGGATGGATGAACTGGAACAACTCCTTGACAAAGAAAAGATTGATGTCTGCTGCATCCAAGAAAGCAAGCTCAAGACAACCGACAAGCTCCCAAGAATGTGGAACTACACCGCTATTCGCAGAAATAGAATGATCCAAGGGTCACTGTTGGGTTTATTCTGTATTACTATTATACATATATGTGTAGTAATTAATTTCTTTGTTAAATAATTAAAAGTCTTTCTATTGTTCCGCTCGAGGTCATAAACTGCCGCTTAGTCCATTCTCACATGGACTTATATTTGATTGTTTGTGTTACATCTCACCCAGTATCGGGCTGTGAGGGTTGTTGATCGGGACGCAGCAAGGACTCGGGATATCTGCCACTTCCAGCAACGGAGCCCATAACAAAGATGTTGTTTCTGCCATTTCCATAACACTCGTGACGCACTTCGGGCTTCTTTATGTAATTGTTATATGATTGTTAGGTCAAATGAAGGCGTGATTGTTTTATCCCAAATGCCTTAAAGCTGTACGCAAAATACTGTTCGGGAGGATACTTTTGAAGATCCCCCTAAAGGTTCTTATCTGTGATCCAATCTATTTAATTAAATGTCAATAATTGAATAAGATGTCTGCCTGCAGTTATTGATAATTACAAAGAAGAGTAATTATTAATAATTATGTACCTATCATTTGGTCCTTCGGTGCCATGGAGGTCAATATACCGGAGCGGGAATCCAGGCGCTACTGTTCGACATCTGGTAAGTGACCGTGCGCACGGCGTCTTCAAAACCTTTGGTGGGCCGGATTTTTATGTGAAACATGAAGGTAAATTTTTTACAAACGGTTAAAATGCTAGACTGGGGATGTGTGTCTTCAATGATCTACTAATGAATGGGTGGATCCAGACCTTCCGGAATGTGTGGTATTCAATCTATGGTGGGAAATCTGCGTGGTACATTAACAGCCCAAAATTGGAGATTGGGAAAAACCTTGTTGCAGAAATTGGTCAAGATTGGAAAGCTTGGACTGACATATTAACTTGTGAAATTTATTTCTGAAACAGGGATTTCCCAAACGGGGGATAATTGGGTGCTGTTAATGGAGTGTAAAGAAGGCAAGCACTATGTGGAGGTACTTTGGTAAAAGGGTGGTCTCAATTAAAACATTGAGGGGACGGGTAAGATAAACTTTGTGACTTAATAAGATACGGGAAACACCAATATTGATTGGAAAGATTATTGCTCAACAAGCAATACCATAAAACTTTGACATCTCCATATGGTTTCAATTGAGACTAAACCAACTTACAAAGGATTAGAACAAACTACCAGACAAGGGAAAATACGATCGGATCTAACAACTCCCTCAATCACCATTCTTTTGGGGAAAAGTGTTTTTACAAATGAAAAACGTGTCCTACTTGTACAGAAAAATATTGAGTGTCTATCCTTTTACGCAATAAATAGGAAGTCAATTTTTCCAGTTTAATTATTTTACCTGCTTAAACCTTAAAGGGCACGGTCTGAAGCTGGGGGCGATAAATGAGACGTGGTGTCCCGGTGTTCTAAAACGAACTACACCCCTGATACCACTGCTCTTACCGGTGTCTGTTTTTCCATCTACAGTGGAGGAGATACAATTGGCTGCTCAGAAATCTGGTGTGGTGAAGGGTCCCTCCCGACATCATCGAGCGGCATGGAGGGAAGGAGATCCAACATACATTGATGCGATTGGCATCCCCCGGGGCGTCCCAGACGAGTATAAGCTGGCTAATCAGATCGCAGCAGGATGGGAGTCCAAAAACAAAAATGTGGATGAGATGAATTACCTGCATTACAATGTCCAAAACCTTGGAAATTTTACTGAACAGGGATTTGTGGCCATAAACGAGTGATGGACAGCTACCAGTCTGATGGCGTTCCAGGATCGCATAGCGGTGGAGATGCTCCTTACGGAGCAAGGGGACGTGTGTGCAAAATCTTTGGAAAACAATGTTTCACCTTCATACCGAACAACACGTCACCCGATGGGTCCCTAACCAGGGTCATTAGTGGCCTGCAGACCCTAAAACCCGCAATATGCAAAAGCAGTCTGGAGTAGAATTATCCGCTTCACAGACTGGGGGTATAAGACCTTTGGAAAATGTAAGGATTTGGCCCAATCTGTTGTGTTTTTTGTAGCCATATATGCTAGTACCTTGACATTGTAGGGGTGTTGTCTTATCCCCTGTTTGCGCTCCTTGCTAAGCCAACCTATAACTACTGCAATTGCCCCTACAAATTCTAAATTACACTAATTATATCTCTGCTTATGAAATGTACCGGGGAAAACAGTGAGGTCCAGGAGTACGGTAATTCCGAGGACCAATTGGACGAATATGATTATGTTCTTTCTCTTTCAGACCAGCCATGGGAGTAAGGAGTAAGCGGGAAAAATCAGTCACCCGACATTACCATTTCGTGATTACTAAGAAATGATTAATAACATACATATGATAAAAACGAGGGAATGTTGGGTTTATTCTGTATTACTATTATACATATGTGTAGTAATTCATTTCTTTGTTAAATCATTAAAAGTCTTTCTATTGTTCGGCTCGAGGTCATAAACTGCCGCCTAGTCCATTCTCACATGGACTTATATCTGATTGTTTGTTACATCTCACCCAGTATCGGGCTGTGAGGGTTGTTGATCGGGACGCAGCAAGGACTCGGGATATCTGCCACTTCCAGCAACGGAGCCCATAACAAAGATGTTGTTTCTGCCATTTCCATTACACTCTTGACGCACTTCGGGCTTCTTTATGTAATTGTTAGGTGATTGTTAGGTCAAATGAAGGCGTGAATAATTTATCCCAAATGCCTTAAAGCCGTACGCAAAATACTGTTCGAGAGGATACTTTTGAGGATCGCCTCCCTTGAGGTTCTTATCTGTGATCCAATCTATTTAATTAAATGTCAATAATTGAATAAGATGTCTGCCTGCAGTTATTGGTAATTACAAAGAAGGGTAAGTATTAATGAACCTATCAGTTACAGAGGGGAGGAGGAGTGGTCACATTCATCCGAACCCAAATCCCGTACCGCCTCGGAGATACGGCCTCGCGAGACCTTAACCCAGGAACGGACGGACTAACGATTGAAATCCCTGCAGGAGAAGGCCCAGCCCTAAAAATCTCCAATCTTTACATGCCACCAGTCCAGTCATCAGCTTGGCCGGATGAAGCAAACAGGTGCACGGACTTGAACATTGGGCTTGGGGTGAACGAGATCCACCTGGGAGACTTCAATGCTTAGATATACTCTGGGACAGCAATGCCCGCCAGGATGAAAGAGGTCGCAATCTAACAGAAAGCCTCCTGGACGTAGGGGGGGGAGCCGATCAATGACGGAAGGCACACAAGGGTGGACCCTGCGAACGGCAATAAATCAGCCCCGGACATCACTATCATCCCCGAAGCGCGTCAACAACATTTCTCCTGGACAACCCTTGAAAAACTTGCCTCCGATCATCCTCCTGACAGTCACCCACTCAGTGCCGGTCAGAGTGCGTGAGGGCCGACTAGTGTGGAACTGAAAAGGAGCAAACTGGACAGGATTCAAGGATGCAATTGAGGAGAAACTAAGGAACTACTCCGAGCACACTACTGTCAAACAAGACGCACAGCGGCTGGAAACAGCCATCATGAAGGCGGCGTATGCTAACATCGGCCTGAAGAAGGCTGGACAAGGTGGTGGACTATGGATGGGAGCCTAAGTAGATGGAGCAATTCGCCGTCGTGACGCCCTGAAACAAGACCGGCATCTCCATGCTGATGAATACTACCAACCCGAAAAAGATGTGGCAGTGAAAATACGCAAGAGGAAACTAGGGATCTGGAAACGCAAAGTCCTGGAGGTAAAGGGGACAGCAGACATGTGGAACCTACTTCGAAAGCTGGAAGAGGGACATGGGGACTCGAAAGACAAGATCCTTTTGGTTAACGGACAAGCCCGAATCTCGGCTCTGACCAAAGCAAATGTCTTCAAAGCCGCGTACCAGGCCACTAGCAAGCTCGACATCTGAAAGGAAGACAGATGGGCGAAAACAAGAGCCAACATCGAGCTCCGGAAGCCAACTGCAGAGACTGCCTTGAGCGTAGCCCTGACAATGAAGGAGATGGACAAGGCAATAGCGAAAGCTGAATCCGTCCAAATCACCGGGCCCAGACCGGATCCGTCCCAATCCTCAAAAGAGGGAAAGACCCACAGGTATGTGTCATCATACAGACCAATCAGCCTAACCTCAGCATTGGGAAAGGTTATGGAACGTATGGGGACCAATAGATTGATCTACCACCTGGAAAGAGAAGGGCTGCTGACACCAGAGCAATCCGGTTTCCGGCCGCGAAGGAGCACTGAAGACCAACTCCTACGACTTTCACAAACAATCAGTGACGGTTTCCAGGCCAAGCTGATGCAAAGAACGATGCTGGCGCTGTTCGATTTCAGCTAGGCATACGACAATGTCTGGCGGGATGCTTTACTCTGGAAAATGACCCAAGTAGGGCTACCGCACACCGCTGTCAGGTGGGTGCAGAATTGGCTATCTAACCGAATCAACTTTGTCACATTCGCCGGACAGAGAATTAGGATTGGGATCTTTCGCCAGGGGGTATCACAAGGGTCGGTCATTTCGCCAATACTGTTTTTGATATACTTAAATGACCTCACAAAGACCCTGCCCAGGGACGTACACAGCAGCCTCTTTGCAGATGACGTGGCATGTTACAGCCAAGCGCCACAACTGGAGACTGCACAAGTACAACTTCAAACCGCGGTAGATGCCATTGTCGAGTGGAGCAAGAGGTGGAAACTTACCTTAAATGCATCCAAGTGTGAGTGTACTTTCTTCACCACATACTCACACGAGGCGAGGTGGCAGCCTACACTGAACATCCGCCAACAACTGATGCACCACAACCCAACACCCACGTTCCTTGGAGTCACATATGATAGGCAATTGACCTTCACTAAACACACTGAAAGTCACGCACGAAATGGGGACCAGAGCTCGGGAAATCCGCAGACTGGCACACACCGATTGGGGCGATGACAGGGCAACCCTTCGGAAAACCTACATTGCCACCGCCAGAACGGTGGCAAAGTATGTGGCGCCAGCTTGGATTCCCTGGATCCCCCACACCAATATGGAGAAACTTGAATCCTCGCAAAGATATGCTGCTCGAGCCATAACTGGCCTTTTGAAGACGACACCATCTGATGCAGTCCTCATTGAGAGCGATCTGCCGTCTATCAAAATACGAGCCAATCAGCTAGCAATCTACGCATACGACAAGTCTCTACGCGTCCCAGGCAACAACCCGCGACAACTGGTGACGGAGAGGCACCCGACAAGGCGAACTAAGAAGACCGACTGCTGCGACCACGCACGCGACAGATGGGAAACGGTGTTCGGCAATGCACAGGGTGACCAGGACCCTTTTCCCCAACTGAGAGCACCATGGGAGGAGACAACCGCCATGACATTCGCCAAAGCGGCTGAAAGCAGGTACCAGCAACCAGAGGACAACTATGCAGCCACCGTCAGCGCTCTCAACAAAGATGCAGACGTCTTCCAATTGACCTGCTTCACTGACCGATCGGCACAAACTAATAATACTGCCGGAGGCCCCGGAGTCCTGATGATTCACAGGGAATCAGGGGTAACGTGGGAGCAAAGCCTACCAGCTGGAAG
Organism: Stigmatopora nigra; assembly: GCF_051989575.1. Lineage (NCBI taxonomy): Eukaryota > Metazoa > Chordata > Actinopteri > Syngnathiformes > Syngnathidae > Stigmatopora > Stigmatopora nigra. Next base: position 1,699,405 of record NC_135518.1, on the reverse strand, counting down.
ATGGACCTCTCTCTTCCAAGATGAGATGATTGCGACCGAAGCGGCGCTAAAGATGGCCACCGATAAGTGCGAGCCAGGGACCCCAATCCGCTTGGTGACAGACATCCTCTCCTCCCATCAGAGGCTGCAAACCATGGAACATGAGAACTCCTGACTACCCTCGGAAATAAACAAGTGGCGGTGGAAGCCCTATGGGTCCCAAGCCACTGCGGTGTCCCGGGCAATGAGAGAGCCGACCAACTAGCCGCTGCAGGACGCGACATGGAACAAGGTGGTGCACCACGACACTTCGCAACAGCAAAAGCTGCCATCCGACGAGCGACGCGAAGCCACCGCATCCACGCCGACATACAGAAGAACCTCTACGCTGACAACGAAGGCAGCACGATCTTCCCCAGAGATCAAAACTTGAACCGGCAAGAACAAGTAACGATCAGTCGCCTCCGAAGCAGACATCATCCGGAGCTGCGCTACTGGAAGAAGATGGGGCTGACGGAGTCAGAAGAATGTAGGCCAGGGGTGGCCAACCCGCGGCTCGCGAGCCGCATGCGGCTCTTTGCCCGGTTTCATGCGGCTCTTACGTCCATATCAAAGTTTGTATTTGTGTTTTATTTTTATTTGCGTGTGCGCTTCGCTTGAGTTCAATACGGTATTTTCGTCCAATGCGCATGTGCTTGGGATGAAAATACCTCAAAGTTTCCCAGCAGGAGCAAGGTCATTTGAGTAAACATTTTTGAGAGAGTGGGAGAGCTCCCGTGAACCAGAAGCGACAATGAACGGCGTCGCGCACACAAAAAGTATCCCAAAGATCGAGTGTCGGCTGAAAAAGCCACACCCCCTGCGAGGTAGACCAAGGCGAGAGTGCTCAGCCGGGAGCAGCCAATAGGAGAGCGAGGTGTACACCCATGTGGTGGGCGCGCTAGTTAAAAGCCATTCATAATAAATGACAGCTCACAAGGAGCGAATGTTGCGCAAAAATAGGCTCTGATTTTATGACAGAAGTCCCACTAAGTAACATGCATAGTAAAAGAAAAACGCTATTGTAAATTATTATCTTTTTGTTTGTGGACTTGGTTGAACTGAGAGTTTGTCTGTGTGAGACAGTGCACACAATGTTCATTGTTGATAATGACTGGCCTGTGCTGTTAGTACTGTAGGAGTCAATTTATGTCATTACTATGCTGGTGTGTGACATTTACAATAAATCTGGCTGAGCAAAGGTATGTGTGTGATGTGGCTCTTTGCGGTAACACAGTAAAAAATGTGGCTCTTTGCGGTACCACAGTAAAAAATGTGGCTCTTGGTCTCTGACTGGTTGGCCACCCCTGATGTAGGCTATGCGGCACGGGCGACACTGAGACGGCAGAACACGTCCTGATGAAATGTCCAGCTGTGACTGCCCTCTACCCTGATAGCTGGACACTCAAAGGCCGCTTGACATCCCCTAAAGAGGCACTCAATATCTGGAGCAAATGGCTGGAAGCAGTGTCCCCCGGCACTGCCTAACAACAACAATTTTGGCCTCCGTTATTGCCAACAAAAGGTACATAGCAAAGTATTGAGAGGTATTCTTGGTATTGACCAAATACTTATTTTCCACCACGATTCGCAAATAAATTCTTTTAAAAAAATGTATTTTCATATTTTTCCCACGTTTTGTCTCTCATGGTTGAGGTTTACCCATGTTGACAATTGCAGGCTTCTCTAATCTTTTTAAGTGGGATAACTTGCACAATTGGTGGTTGACCAAATACTTATTTGGCCCACACTGTAAGGCAGCGTTCCGTCATAGGTAAGATGGTCGCGCCCCGAGCGAGCAGTGATGGGAATGTGAGCTTTTTCACGTTTTATGCAAGATACGTACGATTTTCCTTGAATTTCATTTTTAGACGGCACAATACATTTAGTTTAGCGGTTTATCGTTTATCTTTTCTCTAAATAAATGACCGTATCTGTAATATATGGATACAATAACGGTGGGCGTAACTATCGCCACCTGATGGGCATTACGTATTACGAGTGACCCGGATGTTGATGGTTTGAAGGCCTGTCAGTGAGTATCAATAAACTAACCTCCGGCACGCACAAAAGTTGGCTGCGTCATCCATACGGCAAAGTTATTACAGTGGCAATGAGATAGGGATCCCTTTCAAGCTAGCAGGGATTCCCAGTTTCGGTACACGGAACTAAGGCGTTACACGGAGGTAACAGACTTTGCAAATTAGTATTAGCAAGAGGAAACGGTGGTGGGGCACCATGGCAAGGTTCATTGGAAATCTCTTTGCAAATACAAAGAAGGTAAAGAAGACTTTGAGTCCTACGTGGAGAGGATTGAGCAATGGGTGATTGTAAACGAGGTGAAGGACAGTAAGCAAGCCAACGTTTTCCTGGCGATAATAGGTGCCGAAGCTTACAATCTGCTAAAGTACCTATGCATTCCAGAGAAGCCAGGTAGCCTCTTGTATGAGGTATTAAGCGAAAAATCATCATCCCATTAGAACTCGAAACCGCTGGTGATCGCGGATCGATTCAAATTTCAAAAAAGGAATCAGAAAGAAAATGTGTGTCAGATTATGTTGTGGCATTAAAGCAGCTTTCCAATCACTGCAAATTTGGTACGCATTTAGATGAAGGGTTAGGGTTCATGGTGGTTCATGCAGATGTGGAGAGGAAAGGCACACCTGGAGCAGTAGGTGTAAGCCCGTACTCACCGGAAGAGACACCTTTGGAACAAATGGAGGCTAAAGAGACACCGGTAATACCTTCACCTGGCTCAGTGGCCGGTGACAAAACAGTTACACCGGATCACCGAGCGGTCAGTTCCCCCGAGGTGTTTGGGGGTAGGTACCCAGTAAGAGTAAGAGCACCTCCGAAGTGACTGACTTTGTGATCAATCAGTTGTTGGAACTTTGTTCCTGGAGTAAAAGAGTTCCGGTTCCTACCAAAAATGTGAAAAAGAGTTCCTGAGATGGAAATGTCAAAGATGGAAATATTGGGTCAAATGGTGGTGTGAGCAGTAATAAGTTAGTTACAATTTTTGAAGTAAAGGTTGATTCTTAAGGAAGACTTCATAATTTAAGGGGGAGGAGTGTAATATATGGATACAATAACGGTGGGCGTAACCATCGCCACCTGATGGGAATTAAGTATTACGAGTGACCCGGATGTTGATGGTTTAAAAACCTCTGTGAGTATCAATAAACTAGCCTCCGGCACGCATGCAAGTTGGCTCCGTCGTCCATACGGCAAAGTTATTACAGTATCAGCCACATCCGCTTACGTCATGTCATCGTGTCATGGCCTCATCAAGCTTATGTGAGTACATACGGTATTTCTTTTTTCAAATAGAATAATTTGATACTTTGCATTTACAAAGACAGGTATCTGAACTTCCTTAAGATATTGACCCTAATACTATGCTTTTGATTGATACGGTATCCCAGAAATACCACGTGCAATGATTTTTCTTAAAATTTTCCCTTCACACAAGTATCACATTTGTACTCCCTATTAAAACCATGGAGGTGAAAATTGTAAATCAGGGGGCGGCTTATACATGAGAAATTGTTCCCTTGATTATCACGACCTTATCATGTCACTGCTGTGCAATTTTTTCTGCTATTTTAAAAAATAATACATTCGCACCTCGAAGACATGAAAAATAGCAGTGAAAAATGGAGGTCACGGCAGCGCTTCATTTCTCAGTGCTGAAAAAGTTATCTACAATAAAATGGGAGAATGGACACTCCAATCATCATTTATACAATGCCTTGATTGCGCCTTCCCATTTTCTCTTTTGTTGCGAATGACTTTTCCTAAATATTATTTCCTAAATAATAGCAAGATGGCGGCGCGCACGGGTGCAGCGGCTCACTGCTCTCCAGTTCCCAGTGTCAACACTCCCGCTACTACCCTGCGACAATACACTGGAGTTTCGGGAACAGGAAGTGAGACTGGAAATGCAGTCTGTGAACACCAGGAATGCTGCTTGTCCAGACGGAATACCTGGCAAGGTGCTCAAAGCCTGTGCTGAACAGCTGGCTGGAGTCTTGATGGACATTTTCAATTGGTCCTTGCAACAATCCATCGTTCCTGCCTGCCTGAAATCTGCCACCATCATTCCTGTCCCCAAAAAGCCAACCATCGACAGCTTGAACGATTACAGGCCTGTTGCTCTCACGCCTGTGATCATGAAAATGGACTTTCGCAAGCACAGCACAGACCTGGCCCCACTCCTCATTAACGGAATATGTGTAGACAGGGTCCAGTCCTTCAAATTTCTGGGAGTCCATGTCACGGATAGGCTCTCCAGGTCTACAAACACCACAGTGGTAGTGAAGAAGGCCCAGAAACGACTCTACTTTCTCAGGGTAATGAGGAGGAACAAATTGGACACCAAGCTTCTGGCAACCTTCTACAGAGCCACTGTGGAGAGCATCCTGGCATACTGCATTACAGTGGTATGCCGGAAGCAGACAAAAAAGCCGTGCAGAGGGTGATTGACACCGCCCAGAAGATCGTCAGCTGCTCTCTGCCATCACTGGAAGATATTGCCAACCCCCGGTACCTCAGCAGAGCCGGGATCATTGTTGGGGACCCATACCATCCTGGACACGGCCTGTTCCAGTTGCTTCCATCTGGCAGACGCTACAGGTCCTACAAAGCACGGACAAACAGGCTCAAGGACAGCTTTTTTCCCCAACAGCCATCAGGACTCTGAACCTGCAGCAACACCAGACGTGACGACAACACTACACGACAACCCTTCTATGAAATTAAGTCGCAGTGAAGTAACAGATCTGCCTTCTACAGGCTGACTGAGGGAGGGGAAGTAAGAAGACAGTGAGAGGTAAGTGATCCATCTTATTCTTGTTGGCATCGGTGAGGCAACTTGCAGTCGCCGGATTAATGGCGCTCAAGGAGGCGGAGCTAACAAGTATGAATATGTCATTAATGGGTCTTGCCTGGGAAGACGAACTTGTGGAGAAGCATTATCCAATTTTGTCATACGCTTTGCTGGGTATAATAACTACTAAGCTTTTTGTTAAGTCAATGATGACGACAAGGCCTATGTCTGATTTTCATTTTTTTCATTTCATTTCAATGTTAATGTTCCTTGATATGCTAAATAGGTATCACACAATTGCGGCATACATTAATGTGCACTAACAAGTACATAATTCAGCTTGTAAGAATGATGGGCTCCGCTATTCAGTTAAAATTAAGACGCGGGAAGTGAATTTACTTCTTTGGAGATGCGTGTTGTAGCGTGTTGCTATAGACAGGAAGATATGCGTGAAAGAGCCGCCTCGTTGTGCAAATAGATGAAAACAAATTATCATGAGGTGAAGAGGTCCGAGGTGTAGCGGCTGGATGAACTGAACAAGCAATGTGAAGGAATTACCCTGTAGATATGGCCGTGAAGCAACAGATATTTTTGGAAGCGCCTGGCTTCCCGGGCAGCCCTTGTTGATGTGTTGAAAAAGTTCTGCTAGGTATATTTTTTCGGTGCTTAATCTTCAGAGACCCGTGTCTCATGATGTTGCTTTGAATGTTTTGTATCTATCTCCTTTGTGTTTCAATGCTGCCGGCCAGCTGCTGTCTAGTCTTGTCTTGTCTAAGTGCAACAATGTAGATGTCTGATTATTTTGCAATTCTTTTTGTCCTTCTCATCGGGTAGTGTTAGGGTTATTAGTCTTACATTATTATATATTTGCTCACAATAAAGAACGCTTTGCATTACTTGGCTTATTAACATTAGAAAAGTCATTTTAGAACATCTGCTTGCAACCATGTAAATGCTTTCTCCTTAGTTAGTCCAAACAACAGGAAGGTCAAATCATCTTAGACTGCTGGAATGCGGAGACGAACCTTCGGCTCAACATGACCTTTATTTGTTTTGAGAGCTAAAACTTAAACTAAAATTTATTTCTCACTCCTAAATGAGGAGGTTAAACAGAAATTGAGTTTTCAAAAATGCCGTGTGCTGGGTTTGTGGAGAAATGGGGCATATATCTTGTGATTGCCCAAACAAGAAGGCCACTAAAAATGAGGCCCAATCGGCTTGACTAGCCGGCACGCCTGCTCAAAATGAATTGAACGTAGAAATTAAATATGAAGATGTTGAGCTAGATTTAGCAGAAATACTGGCATTTGATTTGGTTAAACCTGAGATCACATTTTCCGTCAAAGGAATTCAATTGGAATTTTTGTGTGGTACTGGAGCTTGTAAAACTGCAATTAAAATGGATATTCCAGATGCTAGGCGTACAAAGCGGAGGAAGGTTTTTGTGACAACGGCAGGTGGTCAGGATACCGCTGTTTTGGAAACAGGGGTAAGAGATCCGAATGGAGAGACATGTAAAATCTCTGTGTCAGTGGTACCTGAATGTCCTGTCAATGTACTGGGATGAGATGCCCTATTGCAGCTTGGCCTGGCTTTGATCCCGTCCGCTAGCGGGAATATGGTTGTTAAAAGATGAAAAGAGATTCAAAACAGCCAATTAAAGGTTTTGCAGGGTTGCCAACCTGCGTTTGACAGTGAGAGGTAAGTGATCCCTCTTATTCTTGTTGGCATCGGTGAGGCAACTTGCAGTCGCCGGATTGATGGCGCTCAAGGAGGCGGAGAGCTAACAAGTATGAATGTCATAAATGGGTCTTGCCTGGGAAGACGAACTTCTGGAGAAGCACTATACAATTTCGTCATACGCTGCTGAGGGTATGACGACTACTAGGCTTTTTGTCAAGTCAATGATGACGACAATGCCAATGTCTGATTTTTTTTAATTTTTTTTTTATTTTGATACTCTAGTCTAGGGTCTAGGCTTGCCAAATAATGCGCTGACTGCAGTGGGAAGCGCTCTGTTAGGTGCGACTGCTGATTTGATTGAGACGCAGGAGAGTATTGAAAACATGAACTCCCTCCATGTGAAAATGTGGTGCAAAATGACTTGAAGGGCCTGATAAAGCCTATGAGAAAAAAAAAATGGGTCACTTTGGCCGAGTTTACGGTGGGCTTCCTATTGGGTTTATTCTGTAATACTATTATATATGTGTATTTAATCATTTCTTTGTTAAATCATTCTTCAATTGTTCGAAGAGTGGCCGGGGTCGTAACCAGTCATCTAGTTCTCTCACAAGGACTGTTTATCTGACATCTCACAAAGTATCGTGCTCCGAGGACTGTTGATCTGGGTTTGCAGCAAGGACTCGGGCTACCAACAGATACGGATATCTGCCACTTCCAGCAACACTCGCATAGTGTTCATACATCGTGACGCACTTCGGGCTTCTTTATGTAATTGTTATGTCAAAACAAGGCGTGATTGTTTTAATCCAAATGAAGTTTGTTGTTAGTATCCTCTTTAGTTATTGTTAAAATACCTTGATTGTTACAAACCGACAAACCTACATCTGCACAACTGAAGTTGAGAGTCGTGTTTCCAAAAACTGACCCTTGGAAGTATTTAAACTTGAGAGGGCAATAAAAAAAACTATATGGTGCAAGTACAAGCACCCAATCTGCATAAGTACAAATAATCAGGTGTACCTTCCCAAGAAGTTTGATAAATAAGGGCCAAAGCTTGAGAATGTTCGTTTCATTTTTGGACTTGAAAAGCTTTTCCATCTCTTGAATCAGTTTCTGTGAAGACAAAGAGTATGTAATCATGTAATTAATATAAACTTTCACATTCTGACGGCACTTATTTACTGTAGATATTAAGGGTTCGACAATGGCAGCCACTTCAATCTGTTTTCGCAGCATCAAGGGCAGACCCATCTCCATGGCAGCTGCAGCTTTCAGGCGCACTTTGGAGGTTGAGTGCACCACCAGAGGGATGATAAGCTTGGCCCAGCAGACAGCCTGCTCACACATCTGAGAAGGAACTTGCTCAAGCAGTCTGTATTAAGCGAGACATGATAAATCAAAATATTTGAATTCAGCCTTGGGGATATTTAAGGGGCACCTGTGGGGAGTATCTAGTTCAAACCCAGAGCGCAAAGAGAGACATGGCATAAAAATGGATGTAGGGGAGGCTTTATCACATCCCATTCACTTTTTACAGAAGCCCTTCATTCCCCGGGTAAACTGTTGGTGTATTGCCATCCCATACACTTCCCTAATCTAAATAAAAGTACAACTAAACTTACCTGATGATGACCTTCAAGGCCTCATGCTCCATGAGAACTGACTGTCCATCGGCTTTGCTCCATACACTCTCCAGTGTGCGCAGTATAGATGGCACCTTTGGGAATCAATAGTATTGTTTGTGATATGTGTGTACTGTGCCCTACCATTAATACTGAAATTCTTTTTGTCTTTGCTAACCTTTTCCCCCACTATTCCAGCGGGGAACTTCTGTTTGGAGATGACCCATAATGCTTGAGTGCAAGTGTTCTTCTCAGCAGATTTCGACACCACAGAGCAAAGTGCAGACAGGATTTCTGTCATGACGTTTTCTGGAACATAAAAGTAACCAGTTGTGCCTTCACTTGAAAAGTCAATCTGGACAGGGCTGCACACATAATTGCAAGAGGTCTTACTCAGGCAAATCTCAAAACTGTTCATAATTTTACCAACATGTTAGCTGTCCAACAAAAGAGGATAAAACTCTGGATCATGTTTACTCGAACATCAAAAGGTGAATACAGAGCCATACTACGCACACACTTGGGAGAGTCAGATCACGCCTCTTTGTTCATTGGCCCAACTTACACTCCCTTTAGCCGATATCAAAGCCACAAAGACCCACCATTATCACATGGACTGATGACGCCCTCCCCTGACTCCAAGACTGCTTTGAAAAGACAGTGGGAAACTTTCCACCAGGAGGACTGGGAACTTTCACAGACACAGTACTGTCTTATATCAAGTATTGCATGGCTACGGTCACTGTGGAAAAGACCATCCAGGTGTAACCAAACTGGAAACCAAGGATGATCAGCCAGGTCCGATCACTCCTCCGGGCCCCGAGATGCAGCTTTCAGATCTAGTGACAGGGCACTCTACAGCAGTGTTTCCCAACCAGTGCGCCGACATAAGGTCTCTGTGAGCACATTACTTTTTGCATAATACAGTAGTACCTCGACATACGAGCATTTCGAGATACAAGTAGAATTTCGAGCAAATAATTATTTCTAGATAGGAGAAACATTTAAAGATACGAGAAAGCCAGGTGGCAAAAACAGGAGAGGCTGTTTCTCATTGTAGCGCACTGTCTTTTTTCCCCGCACCTCTTTCGTGTATAACAGATATCAACAAGCACTGGGCGGAGCGTTGCATTTTTTCAGCATTTTTTCCATCACTCAGTGCAAATGGCGTAGCGATCGCTAGTACTAGGAGTATATACTACTTCTCGTTGGCAAGCGGTTGTGCGTTATCCTATTGTGAGGACATTTGTGTACATCATTTTTGGAATACTTTGACGGGAATACAAAAGCAA
>NC_135518.1:1614962-1672462 GCF_051989575.1 Stigmatopora nigra | reverse complement strand
TTGACGGTTTGTCAGCGATCCAACGGCGTGTGATGGCGGCAAGCGATCTGGCCGTGACCAGAGTAGGCAGCGATATGTATTTTGGAAGAAGATGCCTTCCCGGATATTTATATTCAAAAATGAACTGGAAATGCTAGGGTTCACACAGATGGCGTGTCCAGGGATGCAGTTGGCTCAGTCCGTGGTGATAGCCAGCCTAAATCAACCACTCCGAGCTTCCTCATACTTTAAAAAACAAGAAAAATGCTTCTGTTTTGACCGATTCTTTTCTAATACAAGCGAGTTCGCTGGTCACCCTTGCTTGTTTAGAATCAAAAAACAATTGTTGCACAATTTAAAAAAAATTATTTTATGAAATGGGTGTTAAAAAAATTCGACTCTCAACGTTGCACGGTTTGGACAAACATAGCGAGAGAATCTTAACATACATACACACACACCCGTATAGGGATTATTTATAAGGATTAAGGATGATCGCCCGAGGGCAAAACCTCACCACCACCTTGGAATGCTGAAGATTGTGCTGCAATCTTAGTGTGCTTTAATTGTTTACACCTTTCCCAAGTGGATACGAAATGAGAAATCTTTTTGGCGTAATTGGCCAAAAGTGGGTGGTCAGGTGGCGCGGGTGGTTAGTGTCGGCCTCACAGCTCTGGGGTCCTGGATTCAAATACAGGTCATATCCATCTGTGTGGAGTTAGCATATAATCCTCAAGCCTGTGTGGGTTTCCTCCGGCTACTCCAGTTTCCTCTCACATTCCAAAAAAAATGCATAGTTGTCCTTTTGGACACTAAATTTTCCCTAGGTATGGGTGTGAGTTTTGATGGTTGTCGGTCTCCTTGTGCCCTGCGATCGGTTGGCCACTGATTCAAGGTGTCCCCCTGCCTCTGGCCCAGTCAGCTGGGATGGCTTCCAACACCACCCACAACCGTAATGAGGATAAAAGTGGTTCCGAAAATAAGATGAGATCATGAAAAGTGAGGGTGCAAATGTATGTTATGTATGCAAAAAAATAATGTATAATATATATAGAAGCGGGACTATGCGTTTTCGGAAAAGGTAAGGACAACCGACGGTCAATTTCAATATAAAGGCTGACAAATGTTACCCATTAAAGCAATGTTTGGGTGTTATTATTGGTAAAACAAAGTAAACCAAAGTGAAAATATGACGAAAACAATAACTCACACAATAGAGCTGCTATTGCGTGGTTAATGGAACTAACTTCAAGCAGAAATGACTAAGCGGAAGCACTCCAGTGGTTTCCAGGTGCACACCCACATACATACATCCATTTATTACGCTTTATAAGGATGACAGAATAAACCATGATTTAAGGGTGGGTGGATGTTTTATATCTCCTGCACGACAGAAACGTGTTGTGAAATTCTTCCGAAAATGACTGTTGCAGAGCCGCCAAACACCAAAAATCTTATTTCAGAATGGGTGTGACATATATGTGCATAAAAACACATTACCTACACCAAAAATCGAACAGACAAATACACTTTGGGACAGTTTTTTTTCCACAGATAACAGAACTCTGAACTTGCGTTAGCACGACACACAATCCCTCCCTTCTGTGCAATAACTTTGGAGTGTGCAATCACAATGTGCAATATCTTAGATTGTGCAGTATTTTAGAATGTACCTTACCAGGATGTGACTCTTTATATTTTTATATTACTTGTTTTTGTACTGGGAAAACACACTTTGTGGACTAGCACCACCAATTCTGTTATACGCAGCTGTGTATGATGACAATAAAGGCATTTGATTTGACAATGATCAGCAGAACTCAGTGGCACGTTATGACCCCGAACCCCCCCCCATAAAAAAAAAGAGTACCATTTTCATCACTGCTACACTTAAGTTGTGATGGTGAGTATCCACAGTGCCAGTTTACTCCGAAGCAGGTAAAGATGGACTGCTGGGATTTCATCGATCCAGCTTTTGCTTTACGATTTTTCCCTGACACACTGAAGCCACCATGGTTAACGTGAAAATTTGTGTTGCAATACTATCGAAAACTACATCCACTTAACCCACAGCCACATCCGTTTAGGTCATGTGGATGTAGTTTTGATTAGTGCCATCATCAATTGGCAAATTTTAACTGAAAAAGTTATTAACCGCAACGTAACGTTTTGAAAAAAACGATCGCATCAGACATGACTTGATTCTTTTAATTTTCATAGTTTTCATAGAAAATGCAGGTTTCATAATTTGTTATAAACTGGCGTAGTAAACTACGGACAATTCTCAGAATTTGGTAGCTCTGCGTTTGTAAATGACATGGAAAGATGTCGCACTTTAGAACTAAATTGGGTCAGCGCAGCTATCAGCATCGAGTCTCGCCGAGTCTTCTCGTGACATCAGGGAAAAAGTGTATTTCGGGAACACCGGGAAACTCGCTGGTGGAAATTCTTCTGAAAATTACGTTTGTAAATGACGTGGAAAGGCGTCCCACGTTACGACGAATGTGTTTAGGGCTTATGTAAAAACAACAATTCATACATCAACTTTGCTGCTGTCTCACTGGCAGAGGAACTGAACCGTTTCGTTGTCCGCTTTGAGACTGACAAAACAGACCCAGTCTCAACACATCAACCAACACCCTGCAACAGTACACACACTGGAGCTTCAGGAACATGAAGCTCCCTTCATGTTCCTTGACAGGTACTGCGGACTGTGAACATCAGGAAGGCTGTTGGCCCTGACGCAGCTGCTGCCCTCTTTACCCTGGATTGTCACCGGAGTGGTCTGTTGAGGTGTCCTCCGAAAGTCGACGACCATTTCCTTTGTCTTACTGCTGTTGATGTTGAGGTGGTTTTGCCTACACCAGTCGAAAAAGGTTCTAATGACTCCCCTGTACTCAAGGTCGTTCCTGTCAGTCACTCGTCCAACGATGCCGTTGGACGATATAGGATATAGATAATGGGATATAGGATATAGATGGGATTTGGGATATAGGATATAGATGGGATTTGGGATATAGGATATAGATGGGATTTGGGATATAGAATATAGATGGGATTTGGGATATAGATGATGGGATATAGGATATAGATGATGGGATATAGGATATACACAGATATACACATATATACACACACACATACATATATTGTATGCTTCGGAGTTGTCCGACCTTTCTTAATGATGTCCAGCTTTTCTTATAAAGTCCGTCTTGAAAATGGCTTTGACAGTAAGTCTGCAGACAAATCAACTACTTCTCCGTCAGCCATTGCAGGTTGACAAAACTGCTATTAAATCAACAACAATATATTTGCTTTTGCAGGTCGCTCCAGATACAGTTTGGTGGCTCTGGCTAGTCCACTCTATCACTAGCCACTCATAGTTGGTGAAATTGATGACATATGCCTACGCTTGTGAGAAGGTTTTGATGTCGCCAACTCAAAATCAGATTAAAGGTTGGTTAAAATATCAGTTTTATCTAAACTTATTTTATGCAGCAGAGCCTGCAGAACTGATTGTGAAGGCCCCAAATCAGATTTCTGACCCTGGCAACAAATAATGGCTAAAATGTGATTGGTTAGATGCTTCAATATGAAAACATCTGGCAGCACAGCAACCAGGAGAAATGCGATGAAAGTAAGCGGACAGACAATTTGAAATCATTTAGGTATTCATGGACAAAACATAATTTACATCGGTCTGTGATTCAGATATTTTTCAGGCCAGCAGAGAAGGCCTTACAGAGCCTGACGGTCCACCACTGAGTAATAATAGGGATGATTCTACTTTGCGTTTTTTTATCATCACGGCCATGTCACTGGCCGTGGTCACTAGTCTATTATCCGTGATATACAATAGATGACTAAATATTTTAAGATGTTTTATTCATCATTACAATCCCACATTAAAGCTAGTAAGAGCTAAAAACTGGGACAATGTAATGAAGGCCATACACTGTTCAAACTGAAAACAAAAATTTTACTTTAACGCTAAATGAAGTTTCAGACTTAGACAAGAGTATACTTTCATGCACCTTTTCTTTTTTTCGAAGTTATATAGAAAAATCACAATACTCTTAAAGTGGAGAATCGGGATGCCGCATTTATCGTGATACCCATCGTATCGCCACATGAGGTAATACCCACTCCTAGTATAAATAGCTTGAAGTACACGCAATGTCAGTCGTATTTTTAAAAAATCCCCTCGTATCCCGGGGAACACATGAAATTTTAGTGGAAAACTTTACAATCATAATATTTACGATGGTTACCACTTCGTAACCACATTCAACAAAAAAAACAAAAGTTCATTAGCTCGCCTCAGTTAGCACAGCATAGTTAGTAGCATGCACCAAGGCAAAAAATGTGCCTGTATAGTTCCTGAAACTAGGAGCAGAAAAAAGCAGCAATTATTTGTAGTATATACAACGCAAACGAACATCCAATAACCGACAGAAACAATAAACATTTTTACAATGGATGTAGCAATGAAAACGCTCCACCTTCGCTTACCTCAGGCACCCAAGACACAAACAAGATGTTGAACGCAAAGGCGACGCAACAACTACAAGAGTGGTCAGCCAACTCGATGTCCAGCTCGTTCTTTTCGACCACGTTCGGTATTCGTTTGGGTTTGCGCTTGTTCTATAGCCTCCCGAAATAGCTGGCGCCAAAGTACCACGATTACGTCAAAATTACCTTTGACCCCAAACGTCACATCCAATCCCACCCCGTTTGCCTAATAAGGACCACAGATAGCAGATTTTGTTTCCGGTATGTAAATCGTGTACAGTAAATATAATGCCTAAAACCGGGGCCAGTAACGCATTTAACTCGCAAACATATTGTGATTTAGTACTTCTTTAGCTGGTTGTACTGCATCGTTTGTAAGTATAATTGAACTGACCCATTAAAATTCTCTTAACTCGTTAAATTATTTGCTGTTTTACGGACAAATTGTGTTTGTAAAAAAAAACATTCAGGCTGTATTTTGAGAACATGTTTTTTTTTTGATTGGAGTAATATTATTGCACCTCTGACATTTATGACGAACGAAACTTTTTGAAAATAAATAAATCACTAAAAAGATAAAAAGAGAAATCATAACTGTTTCTCTGCACTGGCTCCATTTTCTGATTTTTTTTAATGTCTCTGCCGCAAAATGGCGAACAAGAGATGCACCTATCGCTTAGCTTGCCGCTCGCACTCCACATCCAAAATTAAATATGTGATTTCAAGATAAACTCTTTAATGCTTCTTATTTCATTTTATTCACTCATATTTGTACAGATGTGTAACGGACTACACTCCATTCATTATCATTCATTGGCAAAAGTTAAGTCTTGAAAAACAAGGAGACACTTACTTTTCAGGGTAAAAAAAGAAACATTTTAAGAGATTTAATAAGCCGAAATAAGTTTTCAATAATCACAGGTAATTAAAGAAAATGTAGCTGGTCAGTGAAAATAGTGAGAGTAATTTTTTGACAAAACGGATGCATTCATGGCAAAATATTGTAACTGGAAGCCCCCAGCGGTCACCGAAGCATCTGAGAGAAACTTCAGCGTCATCACGTTACCTGTAAAGCAAAACATTGTCGACCATTAATTATTAATTTTATTCACCTGTCTTTTATGTTGCTTCAAACATCTTACCTCCCTAGTCCAAAATTGAAGGGTGCATAGAGAGAGAAAAAAACGAATTTTTATTTTGATCTCGATTTCGAGCTCAAGCTCTCCGTCCCTCTCTCTCCCCTTCGCAAATTCTAATTTTAGTACTATTAAACACATTTCAGTACTATTACACTGCTAGTTATTTGTTACTTTGTTGAAGGGTGGCGAATTAGAACAAATAAAAATCTCTTTCCAATCCAATATTCTGTTTTTGATTTTTTTTCAGAGGGTTGGAACTAATTAATTAGTTTTTACTTTATGTATATGAGAAATGTTCATTGGAGTTGCAAGTAAATCAACATAAAAGCTCAGTCCCGGAACAAATTAAGCTCGATTCTCGAGGTACCACTGTACTACTTATCATCATCAGTCAACATTGGATTATCTGTGTCAATATCAAAATAGGTAACAAAGCCTCTTGTCAATCGTAAACACTAAAACGCTAGAACAGGGGTGGGCAAACTTTTCGGCCCGGGGGCCACATTGACTTTAAAAGTTTGACAGATGGGCCAGGTCAGCACAAGATAGGATACGTTTAAAAAACTGCATCCGTTAACAGTACATATCCAACATAAACAGAAAATAGGACTAAAGTATTAATATACCCATCACTCATCATTAAAGTAAAAAGTATAATATACAAAGTAAAGCAAAAAGGAATGTATTAATAAATATTAAAATGTAATTTAAAAAAAGATAGAGGGGCTGTAAAACACGAAAAACAAATAAGAGTGGACAGAGCTACTGCCACTGGCTTCCGCGTGATGGCGCCATCTTGGAGGAAAAAAAACATTATTTGGACAATGTTGGCGGGCCGGATGTGGCCTGTGGGCCGTAGTTTGACCATGTCTGGGCTCGAACTAAGATTCAAACCCAGTATTACAGATTTACACCACCATTTTTCCATTTAATTTCGATTGCATTAGAAAAAAACAACAAATGTGGCTCACCTGTGCTGATTATATCTTCGGGTGAATAATCACCACAAAATCTGGGGGAAAGCAAATTTAAAGATGATGAGATTCAATTACTGATTGAACTGAGAAGAATCCTTACCTTCCAGCAAAACCAGACACATCATCATAACTGTCATACACTTCCAGGTAGTCTGCCAAACATGCCATGTCATCTTCTACATCAAACTCTATAAAGTGGAGGAGGATTCTCTGGCCAAGACGTGCTCGGATGTGCCAGTAGCAGATCTGATCGTCATGGTACTCTTTCGGGAAGCCAGGAGACTGGATGATCCGCTCTTGATCAGTCAGAACGCCGCCGCACTCTTTGGCTGGAAATTAATCCATGAAACATTAATGATTTTACTCCGCTTGTAATGGACTAGTAATTGTTATTTTGTTGACCCAAGTCTTGGCATTAAGATTTTTAGTCACATCATTCCCGGGCACATCAATCTGGATCAATATATCCTTTTTTTTTTAAACACAGTTCAAAACATCAGTTAACATTGTCATCTATAAGATCAGGGGTCGTCAACCTTTTGGACCAAGAGACCCATAAACCATTCATATGTTTATGTAATTCCTTGACAGCCATAACCATTATTTAAAGATAAAAATAAATGTGTATTTTTTGTTATAATTCATCAATCCAATAAGTATTTAAGTTCTTTTAATAACGTTATTACGCTGTGGCTATTCAATGCTTTTTGCTTTGTAGTTCTGCGGCCTTTGCAAATGTATTGTCTAACTTGTGAGTATGTGTAACCATGCTTTTCTTTCCTTTATCTGCATTCTCACCCTCATGCTACTGTGACAATGAAATTCCCCCAATACGGGATGAATAAAGTTATCCAATCCAATGAGTGTATGCGAAACGCGCAAGGGAGTCTAATGAAAAGAAGAATTTTTCCGAAAGCACTGCTAGATTTAATGTCAGTGCCATTTAAATTATGATTTTTGCCAATGCAACATTCTAATTGGTCAATGGAACACATTTGAGGGAATGTCGCTAACACAGAGATGTGCCAGCACGAGGTACCCATTGGTCATTGCAGCACCACTAGTGTCGGCACCACTGACATGCCAATGTAAGGCTGGCATTGTTCGATGTAGCGCCACTAGTTATTGTTGGCGCCAATTTAATGTGCAAATGCGAGGCTCCCATTAGTCGATATAGTGGAACTCGAGGTAGTGTCACGAACCCAGTGATGGGCCAATGCGAGGCTCTCTCACCAACGGATTCCACATTTTGGCTCATAGGTGTCAGGAGCGCCCCGTTTTCTTTCTCCCTGCCTGCTGTAGAGGCAGAGCAGCTGCAATCAATCTAATTACCTCCTGACTTTGTATTTAAACACCAATTACTTTTAGTATCATTGTCTGATCATCTCCTGCAAACTCCTGCAAGCTCCTGCACAATTCCTCCATGTTCCTGGATATCACTGTGTGGATTAAATAGCCATGCAGCCACGCTACCTTTCTCCTCGATACCCCTCATTCTCCTGTTTTCGGTTTGGTATCGCTTTGGTTTCACAAGTTCTCGTTGTTTTGTAAGATCCCTTCTGAGTTATTATAGGTGTTGCTTGGAAGCCAATTGCCTCTCTTATTCTGCTAACCCGCGACTACGTCCAAATCCATTCACGATCGCGCCTCCACGACGCGGCGCGATCAAAGCAACAGGCACCCATCAAAAAAGACAAGCCATAGATTTCTGACCCCTGTATAAGACTCTTGTTCAAGTTAACAATTTTCATTGAACTTTGTGAACGTTCTCAGCTACAACATTGTCCAAAATATCGCTCATCTTTCATTTTCTGAATCCCCTTTATTCTCAATAGGGTCATGATGGGTGCTGGAGCTTCTCCCTGCTGACTTTGGGCCAGAGCCGGGGGACCCCCTGAATCGGTGACCAGCTGATCGCAGGGCACAATGAGACGGAGAACATTCATGCTCAAATTCACCTAGGGTCAATTTAGAGTGTCCAATCAGCAGACACCATGCCTGTTTTTGGAATGTGGGAGAAAACTGCAATACCTGGAGATAACCCACACAGCCCCGGGGAGAACACGCAAACTCAGCACAGATGGGCCGACCTGGATTTAACCCGGGACCCCAAAACTGTGAGGCTGATGTGCTAATCACTCAAGCCGTTGGTACGCCTCTGTCCAAAATATCATTTTTTTTTTTAAGTTTCGAAAATGGAATTATTGTTATAAACGTGCAAATATTAAATAGACTGGAGGCCCTTCAATCCAATTAAATCATATAATGTCAAACTCTATGATATTGGCAAATATTGTTGTCCACAGAATGAAAATCATATCATACTATCATGATATTGATGATTTACTATGATAAGGGAAATTGGCCATGACCAGCATTGAGCAGATATGTATCCCTCAGCACCTTTGCCTTGCATGCAAAGCATTCCTGTCAGATAGCTCTTGACATGACCAGGAGGCCTGATTAAATAATACGACGGACTGCAAGGCCGTACTTGTAGACGGACCAATTTCTAAAGTTTTGCCGTCATATTTTTTTCCTTTTTAAAAGAGCAAATGTCACAAAAACCTTTTCATATAGATGTTTTTTTTTTTCACGTGTGTTACGAGAAGAACCATTGTCCACTGCGGCCATTTATATTTTACATGTCTCGTGGCTCTCCTACTATTTGGAACAATCTTCATTATACGCAGATGGAAGAGGCTCCACAGTCACTGTCAGAGAAGTGGTCCTTCTCCATGTTGAGGTGTTTAAGGATGTTGGGGTCTTATTCAAGAGAGAGGGAAGAATGGAGTGGGCGATCAACAGGCCAATATGTGCAGCATCTGCAGTGACATGGACTCTGCGTCAGTCCGTCGTGGTGAAGAAAGCTGAGCTGAAAGGCGGCGCTTTCGATTTACCGGTCGATCTATGTTCCGACCCTCATCTGTGGTCACGAGCTGTGGGTTGTGACCGAAAGAACAAGATCCCGGATACAAGCCGCTGAAATTAGTTTGATCATTGAGGGGACCGGACTCTCACTGAGAGATATGGTGAGAACCAATGATCTTCCAGATTGAGAGGAGTCAGGTGAGGTGGCTCGGGCCTCTGATTAGGATGCCCCCTGGAAGCCTCTCTGGTAAGGTGTTCCAGGTGCATCCCACTGGGAGGAATATATGGGGCCGATCAAGGACGCGCTGGGGAGACTGTCTCCTGGCTGGCCCAGTCCCTTGTGTAGGTTGATAGTTTTCAGTATAACTTAATTTCCATCATTTATTAAATAATAAAAAATCTTATTAAATAAGTTACATAAAATCGAATACCGCACTGGTGTTTGCATTGTAAACAATTTCTCTTGTTTTCTGGCAGTTATAAAAGCTGTTCACAGAGCAACAAACATTGTAAAACTTTTCCTGACTTGTGTCCAAATATCCTGTTTTTATAGTTCAAAGAAAAGTGTCATATCCTCAGATCTCTATCCCAACAGATGTTTAGGTTAAAACTCACTGGTGTTTGATTTATATACAAACAGTTCCTGGATCTGGCAGTTGTCCAGGAAGCGCGGTATCATAAAACTCTCCATCCTCCAAGCCAGAGGGTGGACCGACTTGATTGAATTAGCTAACGGCATTGGATGTTCCTTTGTAACTGAAACCCAAACACTAATATTCAAATTAACAGCCACTTTGGGCTGAGGGAGAGAGAGCTTTTAAGATGGAGTCAGATCTCAAGAAAATTGTCTCTTCCCTTGCGAATAAAGAGAATTGACCATTGAAGCTTCAATAATGTCTTGTCTATGTTTTATCACTTATCTCACAAAATCTTTCATAACAAAATTAAGAACACTATTCCTGTTCAAGGTGTTGTTTGCGTTTTATTCTATTTTATTATACATTTGCTTGCAACATAGTATAAGCTTGGCCTTTGTCAGAATTTTATTTCATATTATTGTACATTTGCTTGCAATGAAGAAATGCTTTGCTTTACTATTGAACTTACTTTGCTCATCATTATTAGTTTCATTTTATTATGTTTCCTTGCAATGAAGTAAACACTTTTCTCCTGATAACCTCACTTAGTCTAAAGAAAGAGGATCCGGAATGCCTTGCAGTGCTGCGAATCTGATCTGTGAACTGCACCTGCATCTATCACAGTCTCCACAAGACTTCCTGGCCTTCATCTGTTTTGACTCTTGATCATTGACGTATCACTTGTGTTTCCACCCCCTGTCCCCTTAGAGACGTGCATTGTAATCAGGGTCCTCAAATGTAATAAAATGACAGAAAATATGTGGAAGCTCAGAAGAGTTGGGAGGTTGCCAAGTGAAAATTCCAGTAGTCTGTCTTTTCGTCTTTATTTGTGTGTGCATTTGGGAATGCCTATCGGCGAACCTAACAGCTTTGCTATTCAAGAGCACTTAGCTCAACCTTAGTTATTTGCCCTCCACCACAGACGCTCCAAGAGGCTCCCCGATGCATCTGTCCTCATCTGCTTTGACTAATGTGGATGGGTTTTGGTCACAGTAGATGCCTCACTTGTTACCTACTCTTCTTCTAGAGTTGAGAGATCCATGTAATCAGGGTCAACAAATGTAGTAATAAAGCAACAGAAAAGACGGGTAAGGTCCGAACAGAGATAGGAAGCTTTCTCAACAGCCGTTCTCTTGCAAACAAATGTTCCAGAGACTGTTTTCCTTTTTATTTGTGAGTGAAATTAAGAAAGTCTAATGGTTACAGGTCTAGTCAAACTTTATCCGAAAGTCACCTGGGATACACTCCAGCAACCCACGACCCTGACAAGGATAAGCGGTCTTAAAAACAAATGAATGAAAAATCAGGAGAAGATCGTTAGGGGCAGCTATACTCTGTATCCTCAAAAATAGGACAAATAATATACAGTCAGTTCAAGTATTTGAACACCTTGTTATTGGCTGAAATTTTGGTTTGGAGGGTGGCTAGGCCACGCTAGAACCTTGATATGCTTCTCACGGGGCACTTACAGTTCTTAAGATCAATCCCAGATTGACACCATCGTATGCGCCGTTTGCATGTTCTCCCTGGGTTTGTGTGGGCTTGGTTTGGGTACTCTGGTTTGCTCATACATCCCAAAAACACTCAGAGTAGGCTGGTTTATTATGTACTTATTATTTAAGGCTAGTGAATTAATTGCTGTACATCACTTTGTGTCCTGCCATAGGCTGGGCACCAATTCAAGGTGTCCCCTGCCTGGTGCCAATAGTTGGCTGGGATAGGCTCCAGCACCCCTCGTGACCCTTGTGAGGATAAGTGGTACCAAAAGTGAAATCAATGTTTTGAGAAAGCCTAATTCATGCATAGTTGGAAAGTTAAGTGCAACTACAGGTCACTTCTATTTCCCTCTATTGATTGCACAAAGAACTTTGGCAATGTACTCACTGCTTGGATTGTAGCAGTATACATCCCATCTCTCGCTTTTGTTAAGCCTGTAACCGTAGTCGATGATGCCAACCTTTCCAAAGCCACAATTAGCCCCAGCTTTGACAATTGGGTAGCCAACACGTCCTGTATCGAACCATCCTGCAGCACAAACATGGAAACCTAAAAAAGAAAAATATCGTAGTGTGATCAAACGTTCCTCTATTGACCCAATCATACGCTCTCAAAAGACCCCCTTTGGCAGTAATTTAGTCTCCAAATGATAATTAAAGCACATTTTTTGATTGGTTTGATTGCGTTGTTTTTAGTTGTTGTTGTGAAGTCAATGTTCCTGTTACAAACCTCAGCCAAAACTGGCTTGATAAATGAAGGACTTCTCACTCAGATTGCTGAAGGGGAAAGTGCTTTAGTGGCTGACAGGTGACAAGATGCAGGGGACATTCAAGATGAAAGGCACAGAAGTGATTATGTCACACACCCAAGATGGTGTTAAAACACTATAAATACATCAGGGATGTCTTAACAATCTGGCGTCATGTAAAAGCAAAAAAAACATGTTGTATGCATTGTTTGCTAGATATTATTACCAGTGTGGTGTTTGGATAAACAGAATGTTAGTTGGAATCCATATCAGTTGGAATTGTTTTCCAGACCTATTTGCCGGGCAGCCTCCAGCTGCTCGTATGTGGCCAACTTTCCTCCCTCGTACTTGCACACGGCTTTGGCCTCCTTGTAAGTCAGCTGGTATCTCCCTCTCCGTGACTCTCGATGGTACACTCCAGCTGCTTGTTCTATTTATGCATAATACAACAGATAAAAGATAATTTTGAGACCATAAATGTGAATGTTTCAAATGCACCAAAAAATTAACTATTTACCGAAAATAAAATGTTTTAATCAACACTGAAGCCTTATAGAAAATACTATGGAAATATTTTTCTCCCCCGGCAAGTATAGCAAAATGTATTGCAAAAGAGTTGCAAGGTAAAGGCCAAAGGACAATCATTGCCCAGCCCAAGCCACGCCCATCATACATACAATTACCAGATGGAATGTATGTGTGAGCCGCCTGGTGGTGTAGAAGTTCACTCGCCTGACTTCGGTGTGGGCAGGCGCTGACTCGATTCCCCCTGGTGGCGGTATGACGGTGAGTGCGAATGGTCGTTTGTCTTTCTGTGTGCCCTAGGACTGACTGGCGACCAGTCTAGAGTGTAGTCTGCCTTTCGCCCGAAGACATGAATGAATGAATGAATGAATGAATGAATGAAAGAATCTATGAATGTTATGATCGCGCCGAGGTGTCGTGGCACGATCGGGGGGATTCGGACCCTTCTGCTTCTCTCTGTGCCACGGCGCTCGCCGCCTCCTCCGGGAGGACGGCACAGCACGCCGGCCGCCACGTGATGGTCCACTGTAGATGGCCAGCCGATAATGCCAATGCTGATTGGGGTAATCCAGGTTGGAGTAATCGGAGAAGGAGTAGGGGTCAACGTCCTCCGGGGGAGTGTATCGGAGTCCGAATCGGCTGAGGAAATCACTGTCCGAGTCTGAATTTCCAGCACACAAATCAATTATCTCCCGGTCATCCTCACAATCAGAAAATTCATAGTCCCAACCAACATAGACATCTGTGGGGTAGATCTGCCAACTGGCTTAATAATTGTTTGTTCATGTTGAGCCATGTGGCCAAACTGGTTTTACAATTGTTTGCTAAAACAGTGGAATGTAGGATAGGCTAACTAGCTGGCCTTGCAATTGTTTGTTCGCCTGACGAAATGTAACATAGGCTGGCTAACAAGGTTTGCAATTGTTACCTTGTATTGTGGAATGTGGCCAACTCGCTTTGGAACTGTTTGTTCAAATTGCGCAATATAAGTGGCTGCAGCATTGTGTGTGAGCTGTAAAAATATTGTGTTTGCATACAACTTAAACCTGCAAATGTCTAACCATATTAGCCCAAAGTTTTGTTTACATAAACTCTGTTCTACATCACTGTCTTATAAATATTACCCTGTGTTCCTATATAAAGACTGACCCAGTATTCATTCAGAGAGAATTGCGAGGACGACAGACTGTGAGCGGTTCCCAACTGTTTGAGCATTCTCCCCCATCCTGCATTCCGGTAATAAACCTATTTCCTATTAAATTGATCTCACTCTTTCTTAACCTGCTCCTGAAGTTGTATTTTGAGATCTATCATACTTTGAGGCAGAAAACCCGAGACCCAACAGCCAACAATTGCCGGAGCGACGACGGAGGAGGACGACAGCATCCTCCATTGAAAGGGTCAACCCGGCGGACATCTGTTGATCTGGTGACGGGTCCCCAAAACTAGGGCAGGTTCGGAACAAGAAAGATCGTGAGTTCACCCTTTGATTTCTGTCTCCGTGAAGTGTGATAATTTGAATGAGTTTTATCGCTGCAGTAGTGTTGAGTCAGGGACTCCACTGGGAATGTTGAGTCAGGGTCTCCACGGGAGTGTTGAGGCAGGAACTCCATTGAGAGTGTTGAGTTAGGGACTCTGCTTGGTGTGATCAGAAATATTGGGTATATCATGAAGTATTGAGATCAATTTTGGTAAATTTAGGATAGAATTGTTGTTTAAACTATTAAGTAAGTGATTAAAAAAGGTCGTAAAGCGACAAGTGAGGTGGGTTTATTGCCAGACTGCAGGATGGAGATCGGAGGGCTACCGGATGCGTAGTGTGGGGAGTTGCCTGTGTCTGCCGCGATGGGTGGAGAGGGATGGTTTCTGTCCCAGTTTGAAAGATGTGGAAGGTTTGATGGACGTAGAAGGGAATTGTTGAATAATTTTTTTTGGTAAGCGAATAGAAAAGATTTTGGTAAGTGAATAGAAAAGATTTTGGTAAGTGAATAGAAAAGATTTTGGTAATTGAATAGAAAAGATTTCGGTAAGTGAGTAGAAAAGATTTTGGTAAGTGAGTAGAAAAGATTTTGGTAAGTGAATAGGGTTGAGGGTGAGGAGGGTGAGAATGGTGAGAATAACATCGGACATAGGCTTTGTCATCATCATTGACTCAACAAAAGCCTAATTGTCATCATACCCAGCTGCGTATGACGGAATTAGCAGTGCTTCTCCATAAGGTGCACTTTCCCGGCAAAAGACCCAAATAAGTGAAAATTTCAGATTCGTTGGAATTCTGCCGTGATGGACACATACATCACATCACCCCCAGAGTGGATCACTTACCTCTCTCTCACTGCCCAACATCTTTTAATGTTACCTCACCCCAAAGTTATTACACAGAAGGGATTGGATTGGAATGGATTGGATCACTTTATTAATCCCGAATTCGGTAAATTTCTTTGTGACAGTAGCAAGAAGGGGGGAATGCAGATACAGAAAAAACACATCATTAGAAGTTAGACAATACAGTCACAAAGGCTGTAGAGCAACAAAGCAAAAGCAAAATAGAATGGGACCATTAAGAATCACCAAATCAAATCGTTAAGTCAGAAAAGCAGCAAAAACACAACACAAACAAGAGGGGACGGAGCTACCGCCACCGGCTGCCACTTGAAGGGCTTCATCTTGGTTGCGATAGCAAAAACGGATACAGACTAAAGAAAAAGACACTGGAAAGTTGGATAAAACTGGAACCACACAATACAAATCTTCCACAAGATGGGGAATTTCTGCAGACTGGGGCCGAGAATATGCAGAGTCACCCTTTCAAGCTTATCCGCACAGTTCCTCAGTAGTCTGGAGCTGAAGACAACAGTAGCAGAGTAGAAGCCCTCTGTTCCGGCCTGGTAACCGCCTACAGCTCTTCCATCTTATCCCATGATGGAATGGTTGGTCTGAAGTGTTGCTTCTTTTCCCGGCAGTTTTGTCCAGCTCTGAATTTCAGGCGGTATTAAGGTGTTGCTCCTTCTGCTGCGTATTGTAACAGCTTGTCCCATGTGTATGACAGCGCAGGCACGGCTGAATGGTTCCAAAAAAGAAGTAGCAGAAAGCAGAAAGAAGCCAAGCTAACAGAACAAAGAAAGTTGTAAAAAAAAATACAGTAAAAAGTATAAAGTACAAAGTAAAGTAAAAAAATGTATGAAGAAATATCAAAATGTAATTTAAAAAAGATAGGAGGGATGTAAAACACGAAAAACAAATTAGAGTGGACAGAGCTACTGCCACCGAGCACCACAAAGACAGTTTGTTGACCTCATCTCTTTAGGCCGACTCATCCCCTCCTGAGATGAATCCGACCACAGTAGTGTCGTCGGCAAATTTGATGATGGAGTTAGAGTGGTGGGTTGGTGTACAGTCTTATGTGTACAGGGAGTACAGAAGAGGACTCAGTACACAGCCTTGAGGGGAGTTCTGTGTAATAGGGGAAGGGGGGGGAGTGGGCAAGTCTAAATGTTTGTGGTCGCTTGGTTAAGTTCTTTATCCAGCAGCAGATGGAAGAGGATAGTCCAAGGTGGGAGAGTTTGTCAGTCAGAATGTCTGGTATTATAGTGTTGAATGCTGAGCTATGGTCAATGAAAAGCATTCTCATGTAATTCCCATGGTCTTCCAGGTGGCTCAGTGTTGTGTTTGGAGCAATGGCGATAGCAACCTCAGTGGATCTGTTTGCTCTATAAGCAAACTGGTGTTGGTCAACTGAGGGATGGATTGAATTCCTGATATGGCGGGTGACCAACTTTTCAAAGCACTTCATGATCACAGGCGTGAGTGCAACAGGCCTATTAGTCATTCAGGCTGTCAATGGTTGGCTTTTTATTCTTTGGTTTCAGGGATAATGGTGGTAGATTTCAGGCAGGATGGAATGATGGATTCTTGCACAATTTAACATTTTTGTGGAAACTCCAGCTAGCTGGTCAGCATAGGAAGAGTATAGCAACCCTGTAGGTCTAATTTATGCTCATATAACCCATACCCTTGATTCAGTCATCATTTTTTTACGAATATGGCTGATATGCGAGAAAATATTATTTAGTGGTTGCTCCACTTCTTTCTGTGTTCCTTTCACCTATTTCATCACTCAGTCGGTCAAATGGAAAAAAAACAGATGCTAATACCGGCAGTGTTCGTAATGTTTCAATTACCTACACAACACGTATTAACAATTTTCTGATAAAATGATAGAATTTCTTGGAAAAAACAAATACAACTCTAGTTGCCACTGTAATGAAACAAAATGTCTTTATTAAATGTAAAGTTGATTTTAGATCTTTTGACAAATCTGATGTACATTTTTCCTTAACCATAACAATAATTGTTATTTTTCTTTACTTTCAATATTTATAACTATCAACATTTTGGCATTAACAAAACTTTTATCAATGTCAAGGCCAATTTTGCTTGCATGACAAAATAAACGATCAAAGACCAGTAAGGACCATTTGATGAGCCAGTTTGCTAAAAACACTAAAGAAGGAAGAAAAAAATGGTCTTATTCTTGTTGACCTTCTCCAAGGGGAGTCTGTTCTGTTTTGGGCTTCACGCATGCATGGCTACAAGACATGCTGCCTTTGCTCAGATCCACCCACAATATTGGGTGCTGTTTGCTTTGGCATATCATATTTCATCATGAAAGGAGTTGTGAGTTTATTTTGCCCACCCCTTTTTGTATTTACTCATACTTGAAATTACTTGAGAGGGCAGCCCGGTGGGGAAAGTGGTACTGGGTTCAAATCCAGGTCTGTTCACCTGAGTGGAGTTTGCATGTTCTCTCTGGGCCTGTGTGGGTTTTCTTGGGGAACTCTGGGTTCCTCCCACATTCCAAAAATAATGATGGTAGGCTTATTGGACACTCTACATAACCCCTAGGTGTGGGTGTAAGTGTGCATGTTTTTCTGTCTCCTTATGCCTCGCTATCGCTACCCACCGATACAGAGTGTCATCTGCATCTGGTCCGGAGTCAGCTGGGATAGGCGCCAGCACCCCCTCGATCCTAATGAGGATAAGACGGCTCAGAAAATGAGATGAGAGGAGATGAGATTAATTACCTGAGTTCACACATTGTGAGGTCACCTGCAATGTACAAATTTAAATCAAAGTATTGATTGTAAAAATAATTTTTGATTGTGAATGTTTTGACACAGTCAGACAAAACAAATATTTGCACTTTTAGATCTTATTTTGCTTTTTCAATGTTTTTTTTCCACAGTCAGTATTTTTTTTCCCTTTTAAATCTTAGAGGCGTGTGAAAAACAAGGAAGGAATATGAGGCCAAATGATGTTCCGAAACAGGTGCTTTGAATTATTGTGAACCCACATTCTCTCCACAATACACGCAGCACAGTTTTGGTTGTTTGAATCGCCTGACTTCAGTCCAGGCAGGTGCGTGCTCACTGGTGGCGGTAGGATTGTGAGTGTGACTGGTCTATGATCTCTCTGTATGCCCTCAGGATGGGTGGCGACCTGTATAGGGTGTAGTCTGCCTTTCGCCTAAAGTCAGCTTGGATGGGTTCCAGCAACACCCGCAACCCTTACAAGGATGCGCAGTACAAAAGATGAATAAAGAATGTGGTGTTAATAATTCAAAGCACATATTTTTACGAAAGGCAACATCGTTTGGGGATGTTTTGGAAAGCTGTTTTTTTCATAAGCCTCGGCGCTTCTGTGCCGAGGCAACGCCCATGTGAAAAAAATTGTACCCAGAAAGAGAAAACATTTTGAAACCGAAAAAAGCGGAATAAAATGAAAGTGAGAAAATAAAATCTATGAGGGAATACATTTTTGGTGATTTTCATTCGTTCGTTTCCTGAATGGCTTATCCTCACTAGGTTTACAGGTCGTCTATCCCAGCTGACTTGGTGGCCAACCCAATGCAGGGCACAAGGAGACGGACACCCTTTCACGCTCACACTCATACAAAGGGGCAATTTAGACTGTTCAAACAACCTACCATGCATGTTTTTGAAATGTGGGAGGAAACCGGAGTACCTGGAAGGAACCCAGGCAAGCCCAAGGAGAACATGCATATTATGAATTATTTTTGTATTCAAAACATTTGGCTTGATTTAACTCCTCCATACACAGATGGCACTCCTTGTTTTCTTATTGCTTCCATTTCATAACCAAACGAAAAACTTCATCGATTAGTACATTTGACATGCTTCCACAATGAAAGAGCTCCACAGAAAATAAATTCAAATTGCAAGATAACACGAATAATTTTTGATTGGCACAATTTTATGAATTAATATAATAATTACAATTTTGATTGTTTTATTTTTAGGTTTTTATTTGACAGATTGTAACATTTTCCAGGATTATATTGTACAAAATGGTAGCTAAAAAAGAAAGAAACAGCTTGGGTTGTGTAATTAGCTGTCACTCAGAGTATTAAGTTGCCTGATCCAAATTTAACTTGTTTATTCATCACGTTTACTTAAAAATTTTACCCCATTAAAAAAAATGAAAAAAATTACCCAGCCAGATGGAGTTGTGAAATATGCCATTCTTGTAGCCCCATGTGTGTGATTCTTTCAGGAGGAAGCTCAGCGTCCACAAGAAAGCCAAAAGACGCATCGTGCAAGCTGCTGTCCAGATGTGTGTGGAAGCCGGGACCCCCTCTGCTTGGATTGTCGACCCGTATTTATGTGGTCCTTGGAGAGGAGGTAAAAAAGGAGGCGGATAATAAGGAGGAGGGGAATGAGTTAAAAAAAAGGTTGATTATATATAACCATGATGACTCTGAAAGGACCACTCATATTATAAATCATTTCAAAAATGAGTTCTGCCAGAACTAACAAAACATGCATCATATTTTTAGTTTCTCAATCTATAAAGAAAAACACAATGTTGCCAAATTAATAAAGAACAGAAAAATACAAAGTAATTTATAATTCACTTTCTTAAAACTTTTTTTCATCATAATTTAATAAGCAAAAAAATATTTCACCTAAGGGGCTACTATATGCATTTAATGATCAAATTAATGGATGGAAGGCAAAATAGAGCCACTCTGCTTCCAGCGCAAGGCGGCCTGCGACATGGCCTTCGTCCCTCCAGAGACCATGCACCCTCATGCATCCTGTGTCAGCTTGCTTCCCTTCATTTGGGTCAATCTATGCTCTTTGCAATGTCCTCCCACTCACGCCTAACCCTGCAATGGAAACTTTACCTAATTGAGGACATATTGTCATAAATGCACACAATGCACCACTTTCTCAGGGTACTGAGAAGGGACAAATTGGACACCAAGCTTCTGGCAACCTTCTACAGAGCTACCGTGGAAAGCAGCCTGAGTTACGGCATTACAGTGTGGTATGGCGGAAGCACGGCAGCAGACAAAAAAGCCATGCAGAGGGTGTTAAACACTGCCCAGAAGATCGTCGGCTGCTCTCTGCCATCACTAGAAGACATTGCCAACCCCCGGTACCTCAGAAGAGCCGGGTCCATTGTTGGGGACCCATACCATCCTGGACACGGCCTGTTCCAGTTGCTTCCATCTGGCAGACGCTACAGGTCCTACAAAGCACAGACAAACAGGCTCAAGAACAGCTTTTTCCCAACAGCCATCAGGACTCTGAATCTGCAGCAACACGTGACGTGACGACAACACAAATCCCTTCTATGAAATTAAGTCGCAATGAAGTAACAGGAAGTTCCTTTGGCGTGGATTTGCCTTCCACAGGCTGACTGAGGGAGGGTAAGTATAAAGACTGTGAGAGGTAAGTGATCCATCTTATTCTTGTTGGCATCGGTGAAGCAACTTGCAGTCGCCGGATTGATGGCGCTCAAGGCGGAGAGCCAACAAGTATGAATATGTCATAAATAAATGTCATAAATGTGTCTTGCCTGGGAAGACGAACTTTTGGAGAAGCACTATACAATTTCGTCATACGCTGCTGAGGGTATGATGACTCCTAGGCTTTTTGTCAAGTCAATGATGACGACAATGCCTATGTCTGATTCTCATTTTTTTCATTTTTCATTAGTTTAACAGCAATTTATGCTCTTCAGACCTTCCTGTTGAGAGTTTGCATGTTCTCCTCGGGCTTCCATGGTACTATGGGTACTCCGGTGGAAGCCTGCGCCTTCCTACATCCCAAAAACATCCATGGTAAATTGGCTGAGTGTGATCTTAAGTGGTTGTCGGTCTCCTTTTGCCCTGTGATTGGCTGTCCGCCAATTCAGGTGCCCTGGCCTGACGCCCATGTTTAGCTGGGATAGGCTCTGGCACTCCACGCAACCCTTTTTAGGATAAGCAGTTCAGAAAATTAATGAATAAATTATTTTTTGGTACAAATTTACAGTGTTGCTGTAATTTACAATGTGGCGCAATTTTCGGTCCGTTTTTTAAATAAGCTGATGTATTATTAAAAACGTGTTTGCTTGAATATTTTACGGTTTTGACATTTTTTGTCATGTTTTGTTGTAAGTGTTGGGGAATTCCTAAAATAGTATTTGTCAAAGAAATTTACATTATCTCATATCATTTTTGATAAAAACTTTTCCCCAAAATATTTTCTAATATATCTTGATGTCGCATTTTTGCCTGTCAGATGTTTTTTTGAATTGTATGACATTTGGTATGAGAATTTTACCCTCAAAGCATCAGGCAATGTTGTGTTGTGGTTTGATCTCATCTTTCCTCACTACCATATAAACGTCATTGCCAGAGGTCAGACAAAGTGGCTGCTTAAGTGCATTAAATGACTTCCAGATTTGGGAGGCAACATCATATGTGCCTGTTTCATTCCTTAGGGTCATTCTTGCGCTCTCTTAGCATTAAAGCCCATGGATAGATGGGTTCCAAACACGCAGCCACTGGCATTATAATGGGTGAGTCATCGTTCATGTCCTTCTCATAACATTTATTTAAAGGAGGCTGTAGGTGTGTGCATTGTGTGTCATGAGTGAACTTTGTAAATCCACTGATGTCATGTGTGACATCATGCTAATGCACATGCCAAATGGTGGACTATCGGCTACTCCTCTCGGTTGTCGCCACAGGAACACCAAGGAATCGCCTGTTAGATTTGTCACACAATTTCTCCCAGATGGCCTTCCTGACTCAACACACTCATGTGGGAATTGAAGTCAGACCACTACAACGGCAGCAGGGGACTCAGATCACTGCGCCAACAGCGGGTTAATGAACAACATACACCCAACAAACTTCTAAAATGAGAGCTTATTAATCACATTGCAAAGAGGTAAACCTACTGTAAAACAGAAATGAAGCCAGTGCTTTTGGTTCTTTTTGCTTCTGGACATTTTGTACGGGCCACTTCATGGTGCAGAGGTTCACTTGCCTGATTCGATTCCCGCTGGTGGTGGTATGATTGTAAGTGTGAATGGTCATTTGTCTCTCTGTGTGCCCTAAGACTGAACGGCGACCAATCTATGGTGTAGTCTATCTTTCGGCAGAAGTCAGCTGGGACAGGCTCCCCTATAAACCCTTACGAGGCTATGCGGTACGGAAGATGAATGAACGTTTGATGCAGTGACAATTGTAAGTACTTAGTAACAGAGGTGGGTAGTAATTTTATTCCCTTAAGTAATTTTTCAGAATGTTTTACTTCTATACGTAGTTTTACTATGCTATACTTTTTGCTTTTATTTGACTAGAATTGTGAAGAAGAAATGCTGCTCTTTCTCTGCTACATTTGGCTACATTAAAGTCGTTACATTTTTCCTCATTGTTCTTTGTATTCAAATGTACTTTATTTTGCCTCAATAATGAACTATTTCACACTGCTGTTGTATTCCTGTCCTTGTCAGGGTAGGTTTTCTCCACTAATGGGCACTCAAACTTTTGGGACGGTAGATGTTTCATTCATTCATTTTCTGTACTAATTATCCTCACAAGGGTCACCAGGATAGGTGGGGCTTATGCCAGCCAACTGTGGACACCAGGTGGGTGACATCCTCAAGAGGTGGTTAGCCAATCACAAAGCAGAAGAAGAGGTTGTCTTGATCTAGCCTCGGCTGCGAAACATAGAAACCAGGAGCAGGAAAACGAGAGGGAAGAGCTGGTGCACAAATAAGAATTTTATTGAAAAATAATCATATGAATACATACTACATGGAAAAATAAAGAATAGGACAAAATTAACAAACATACAAACTTAACTTGGGAGACGAATCCGGAAACCTTACTCACAGAAGACAATACTCCCACACAGACTGACAAGGACACAGGGTTTAAAAGCATGGGCAGGGGAGTACAAGACAATTCCAAACACCTTGGTCACACGAGGTGAGGAGCACTGGAAAGACACAGAAGGTGAAACGCATTCATAATCACACAGACAGCACACACAAGTAAAACACAAGTAATAAGTTATAGTGCAGTGTAATAACAGCAGTTCATATAGATTACTTTAAAAAAGGACCACTGTGATAAAAATCGGATATTGACAGCATTTATTTGTTAGTTGAATATGTATTCTTTATTCCAAATACTTCTTGATTTGTACTTGACTAAATTCTATGTATCACATTTTTTTCATGAGTAAGTATTTTATAGTAATGCTACTTTTACTTGAGTAAAACCTTTAGCTACTCAATTCACCTCTGCTAATTAATGATTTAAAATCCACATTTATGATATAAAAGTCTTTGAAAACAAAATGAGACACTCAGTTGGGTGACTACCAATATGCACTGTGGGGTGTAGGAGTGGCATAGGCATAGCTGAGTG
Source organism: Stigmatopora nigra (assembly GCF_051989575.1). Classification (NCBI taxonomy): domain Eukaryota; kingdom Metazoa; phylum Chordata; class Actinopteri; order Syngnathiformes; family Syngnathidae; genus Stigmatopora; species Stigmatopora nigra. The sequence goes on along the minus strand of NC_135518.1, from coordinate 1,648,841 downwards.
ACTAAAGAATGACATTGAGCAGCAAACACTGTAATGGAAGATCGCTGTTTGAGTCCCTCACGTTGCTAACTGTGAGTCAAGAATGATAATTTTGGAGAGCCCAACATGCCAAGGAACATTAAATAGAAAATATGTTTTAAGGTGTTGTAGATAAACATTTAAGAACGTGAAGAATGCATATTTCGAAATTTTATGTTTTCAAAGAAAATCCCAAATGTGAAATCAATTTGTAGTTATTGTTTATGTTTATCTGTGAACATGTCTTCATATTAAAATGGATATTTTGCCCTTAATAGTCATGACTGCTTTCTAATTTACTCACTAGAGCTCTTTCTCATAGCCAGCTTTGTCCTTGAAGAAATTGTAATATTGTCGTAGTTTTGTAGACAGATGTGTCCTTGAAGAAATTATAATATTGTCTCATCTCATTTCATATCATGTCATCTTCTCCCGTTCAATCCGAAGTTGGGTCGCGGGGGCAGCAGCTTCAGCAGGGAGGCCCAGACTTTCCAGAATCGGTGACAGAGGGTAGCCCTGGCGAGGTCCGACCCCCACTGGAAACGGATCCGAACAAATTTAAACCCCCAAAATTTAATTTTGATGACCCCTGGGAACACAACCCCGAAGTTCCAATCCAAAGTCAATGATAGGTCTGAAAATACAACTTCAGGAGCAGGTTAAGAAAGAGTGAGATCAATTTAAATAGGAAATAGGTTTATTACCGGACTGCAGGATGGTTGGAGAATGCTCCGACAGCTGTGAACCTCTCACATTTTGTCTTCCTCGCAATTCTCTCTGATTGAACACTAGGTCAGTCTTTATATAGGAACCCAGGGTAATATTTCTAAGACAGTGATGTAGAACAGAGTTTATGTAAACAAAACTTTGGGCTAATATGGTTAGACATTAGCAGGTTTAAGTTGTATGCAAACACGATATTTTTATAGCTCACTCAAACTGCTGCAGCCTATCTTATATTGCGCGTTTCAAACAAACAGCTCCAAAGCGAGTTGGCCACATTCCACAATACAAGGAAACAATTGCAAAACCTTTTAGCCAGCCTTTGTTACACTTTGATAGGCAAACAAAAAATTGATAGGCCAGCTAGTTAGCTATCTTACAATTTGTGGTGCGAACAAACAATAGCAAGGCTAGATATTTTTTATAGCTCACACACACTGCCGCAGCCACTTATATTGCGGGATTCGAACAAACAGTTCCAAAGCGAGTTGGCCACTGTTGGGGCTACTTGCCAACACTTAAATAAACTCGAACACAGGAACACACACTGAGGCAGATAGAATGAAAGTTAAGGCCGCGTCTGCAGAGGCGGGGGAGTGGACAATTCAGAGGCCCGAGAGTGTGACTACTCTCCAGGCTCCTCAAAGCCATCTCCCGCCAAAAAAATGCTTCAACAGTGGTTTTATTAGAGATAAGACAATTCATAAAAATGTGAGGCGTTAATACAAATGAAGGAGGTGGACTACAAAAGGTTTAGTGCACATTTTAACCAATAGGTGTAAATTAAATTCTATTCTAGTAACTTTAATACATCATAGTGAAAAGGGTGCAAGATTAAATATATAAGAAAACAAATATATTTCACAGCCACATTCCACAATACAAGGTAACAATTGCAAACCCTGTTAGCCAGCCTATGTTACATTTCGTCAGGCGAACAAACAATTGCAAGGCAAGCTAGTTAGCCTATCCTACATTCCACTGTTTTAACAAAGAATTGTAAAAGTTTTGCCACATGGCTCGACAGGAACAAACAATTATTAAGCCAGTCGACAGGTCTACCCCACAATTCCCTCCTTTTTGTGACTATAAAAATATTAAAACTTCATTTGTTACGACGCTACTTTTAAATGAAATTGTTCACGAATCACTTCAAACTGGAGTTTAGACCAACCAGAAAAGGGCGAAAACCCTAACGCAGTTGACGGGAAAATTCCTCCCTTGACCTTCCGCTTTGGACGATCTACTGGTGTCTCAGAATAGGAAAGACATATTAATCAGTGTCAGACAGTAGCAAAACATCAGGGTCAGATTGGGATATGGGTTGTTGCATGGGTATGTGTACGAGTTAGCATTAGCTGGGTTTACACAATCATGGTAGTTCGACTGTGGCATTAATGGTACGTTTGTTCAAAGCTGAGAAGCAGGGTAAACAACAGGTTAGGATAACAAGCACGAGATTAACAACAGTTACAAATGGTAGAGGGGCTTTCAAAAGAGTGTGTTCATGAGCCTGAGAGGAACCAGTCAAGCCAACCTCCCTGTGGAACCGGATCTCCGGTCACAGCGCTCCGCATGTTCCCTATAGCCTGCAGGACGCGTCGGCAAGGATGAAGGCGCAGCACGAGTGTCCCACAATGGCCTACACACCTCCCCAATGGGTGACCACTCTGTCAAGAGCAGGGAGGCCCTGGAAAATCACCTGGGCCAAGGCGGCGACCTGGGCGTCTCGGCCTTGCCGCAGCCAGACTGATGCGCCGACACAGGACTGGAACCTGCAGTCAGTGGTCTCCAGACGCAGGGTGTTCCTTGCCACACGCAACCAGGGGAACAGAGTCATGAGGATTTTGGAGGAGACTGACCAGTGTTTGTGTTTGAGGGGCACATCCGAGCCCCACAGTGGATCATGGTCGTGAGCTCCGACACCCGTTCATTAGCTTTGACGGTGGTGGCCAGTTTGATGAAATTAGTGGTCAAATTCACACAGCGAGGTCCGTCCCCGCGTGGAGATGACCAGCACTTTCTTTTTATCACCTTGACAAGTACCATGTCGCCTTGGGACAGGACCTCCTGTGTGGAAGACCGAGAAGATGTTTGCAGATCGTTTGCATTTATCACAGTTCTTTCTTGGAACATTTGCACACCAGCTGAGTGAGAGAATCTGTTTCACCAGTCTCCTCCACCACCAGTCTGAGCCTTACTGTTCCATTGGTTCTTTCAAAGAGTCCAGCACTTTCGGGGCGGCAGGCACAATAATACCTCAGGTTGATTCCAAGATGCCATCCCATAGCTTGGATCATGCAGCTCACGAAGCGAGTGTTGTACCCCTGAATTTACGGGGTAGTTGTATTTCGCCTTTAAAAGACGGGTGAAATAATCAGACAGGTCCTTTGTTGTTTTCCAAGCCAACTTTCGTTATATCAAAGCAATTCACACAAACAGAATATACAATAACACCCGAATATATACATAGTAACATATTAACAACCCGTTATAACCCAAAACAATGTACTTGTTGCATAAACGATTATAACTTATGAGTATTGAAACTTGTTACCTTTTGTTCCGGCCGTCATATACTGCATACTATTACGCTACCGTTATAACGGCGGCCGAAGGTAGCTTGCTGTAAACACTACACCCGAGAATCGCACATTCACGCACACACATAAAAAAGTAAACAACCAGCGGCCGAAGGTAGCTTGCTGTAAACAATACACCCGAGACTCGCACATTCACGCACACACAAAAAAAAGTAAACAACCATCACTAAGCATTACATTATTTCTCACATGCTAACTATTGTCTCTTGCAAATCCCACACTCAATCGATATTCAAAGTAAAGCAACATACCTTTAAAAGACGGGTGAAATATTCAGACAGGTCCTTTGTTGTTTTTCAAGCCAACTTAGAGAAATGTCTGAATAGCCCGCTTTTATTCTATACACAGGTCTATGACCATTACGTAATCGCTGCGTATTTCGCGCGTCCCCATTACGTCATAGCTGCGTGTTCCGTGCACGTTTCGCGCGTCAAACCTGCGTACTTTGCGCACGCTTCGCGCGTCATAGCGGCGTGAGTCCCTTTTTCCCTTAACACCTGCACTCATTTATAACTTCACTTACTTCACCCTGTCACACTCTCCCCCACAAAAACAAATGTCGTCCCGACATTAATATGCTCCCAAACATTTCCCCTTCGGTGAGCCGATGCTCATTAAAGTCCAGGCGGCACGGGCCACAGTTCAAATATAATTCACAACTCGTACGGTCCACGTTTTACTGGATTGGCACTGTAATCAGGACGCGCTCTCCTGGTTGTAGCACAGAACTCCTCACTTTAGTGTCATAGTGCTTTTTACTTTTTTCTGCCGCTTTCCGTGCGTTCTCGGTGGCAATGGTGTACGCCTCCTCCATCCCACGTCTCCATTTCTCCACATAGTCCTGCTGTCCATCTGCATCGGACCTGTTGCACAGTCCAAAGAGCATGTCCACTGGGAGCCTCGGCGATCTGCCGAACAGTAGATAAAATGGTGAATAACCTGTCACATCACAACGGGTACAGTTGTAAGCATGCACAAGTTTATTCGAAGACTCCTTCCAATTCGATTTCTGTGTCTCAGTCGGTTCTGGTTCAGTTTCATTTGTCCTTTTGCCAGCGGATTCAATATTTGAAGAGGAGCTAATTTCTTTTGCGTTCAGAGGTTTAGCTTGTACGTTTCTGGATGTCCGAATGTCTGGTTTTGGTTTGACCTCTGGGAATCTACTCATCTTGGTCTGTTGAGTAGGAATCAACTCACTAGATTTTTGACATTCAAGGGAAGACTTGTCAGTATCTCTACCATATTGGGTCAAAGCTCTTGTTGATTCTATCTTTAACCTCTCATTCGCCTGTTCTTGTTCCCTTTCTTTCAAGAATGTAACTTTTTCCAGCTTCAGTAATTCAAGCTCCTCTTTCAGTACTTCTTCCCTCTAGAGAGATGTCATATTCTCTCTTTCTGTTGCTTGCTTGGTCTGAAAAAGTTTCTCCTTCTCCACACAAGCATGTCCACCTGTTTCTCCAGAGCAATTTTCTCTTCTTGAAGTACGCTAATCTCATCAGTTTTCTGCTGCTCAGCTTGTTCAAACTGAAGTTCAAGATGGTCAATCTTTTTCTGAAAGGCTTCTCTCTGTCGCGATATGTCCTCTTCCAGTTTTTTGATGATGTGATCTTTAGATTGAACGATTTCATCAGTATGTAAGTTTTCTAGCGCCAAGAGTTTTTTCTGTCGGGCTATTTCCTCTTCATAAGATGAAAGCTTCAATTCTTTTGCCTCCACATCTGCTGCTGCCTTTGCTAAACAGCCAACTGTTTTGTCAAGCTGGTTCTGCAACTCTACATTTTCGCACCGCAGATTTTCTATAGCTTCATTTCTCGCAGAGAGCTGCTCCAACAAATCTCTTCTTTGCTTATCGCTCTCTTTATTTTGCCTAGCTTGTTCTTGTTTCAGCGATTCAAGGTCCTTCTTGAGAATTTTTTCGCGCTCAAGAAAGGCCAAGTGTTCACTATTTATTGCCTGCTTTGCCCCAAAAAGTCTATGCCACCCCAGACTTCTGTCTTCATACAACATCCTTATCCCCTCTTTTAATTCTAACAACTCAGCCATACCTTGATCCTCTTCGTCCTTGAGTTCGCTCCTTTCCAAGTGGTTATAGATGTGACCCAACAATGTCATTTGTGATGTGCGTTCTGGACTCTCTGTGTTCAGAAAATCACATATTTCTAACAGGTCATTAACTGTTAGCTTGTCCAACATTTCTTCTACCTCTAGGCGTAACTGCTCCCGTTCCATTTCCATTTTCTCAACACTGTAGGAGTTTGGTTTATGATGCAAAAGTGGACACTGAAATGGCACGTTTTTACCGTCTCTCTGATGATCTCTACTGGCCTCAGATGACGAGTACTCTGCCAACTTCACGTTCCTTTTAACAGCAACACCTCTCCTCACTGTCTTGTTCCTGGTTGTGGTGTAGGTTTTGCTGGCTCAGCATTCAGTAGTCAGGTTGTGAATACTGGTCATCTCAGCAGCAATCCCAGCGGTGCCTCCAAAAATGTTGTACCCCTGAATTTACGGGGTAGTTGTATTTCGCCTTTAAAAGACGGGTGAAATAATCAGACAGGTCCTTTGTTGTTTTCCAAGCCAACTTTCCTTATATCAAAGCAATTCACACAAACAGAATATACAATAACACCCGAATATATACATAGTAACATATTAACAACCCGTTATAACCCAAAACAATGTATTTGTTGCATAAACGATTACAACTTATGAGTATTGAAACTTCTTACCTTTTGATCCGGCTGTCATATACTGCATACTATTACGCTACCGTTATAACGGCGGCCGAAGGTAGCTTGCTGTAAACAATACACCTGAGACTCGCACATTCACGCACACATATAAAAAAGTAAACAACCAGCGGCCGAAGGTAGCTTGCTGTAAACAATACACCCGAGACTCGCACATTCACGCACACAAAAAAAAGTAAACAACCATCACTAAGCATTACATTATTTCTCACATGCTAACTATTGTCTCTTGCAAATCCCACACTCAATCGATATTCAAAATAAAGCAACATACCTTTAAAAGACGGGTGAAATAATCAGACAGGTCCTTTGTTGTTTTTCAAGCCAACTTAGAGAAATGTCTGAATAGCCCGCTTTTATTCTATACACAGGTCTATGACCATTACGTAATCGCTGCGTATTTCGCGCGTCCCCATTAGGTCATAGCTGCGTGTTCCGTGCACGTTTCACGCGTCAAACCTGCGTCTTTTGCGCACGCTTCGCGCGTCATAGCGGCGTGAGTCCCTTTTTCCCTTAACACCTGCACTCATTTATAACTTCACTTACTTCACCCTGTCACACTAGCACCACCATAACTCCAAATGACTCGTGGTATTCCATGGCTTGGAATGATACTTTTGCATATGGCTTTTGCGACTGCCGTGGCGTCCGCTTTCTTGAATGGACATATCTAAACACACTTGGTCAATGAACACCAGACAGTACCTGTATATCCCGCCTTGGTTCAGCTCGATGAAATCCATATTCAGAACCTCGAAGGGATATGTCCATGTCTGCCTTGTTCCTCGCTTGTGTCGTTCATTGCCTTGAGAGTTGTTGTTACGATCGCCGCCGCTTAGTACGACGCGATCGTGGAGGCGAAGTCGAACCCAGATGCAGAGTCGCCGAAGGAATGGAAAGGTGAGGCAGATCTGTAGCTCTTGTAGGTTGATTTATTGAACGGGGTAACATAACTTCAACAACTTAGCTTGACCACTCATTACAAACGAAAACAACATGCGGCGGGGCGTCATGGAAACAGCAATGACTACGAGGATTAACAGGAAACGAAACCAGAACTAAACCAGTACTACATCAGGACGAAACCAGACGATCCAACGGCGTCCACAGAAAATCACAATGCTTAAATACCAAAAATAATCCAATCACGTAATTAGCCACGGCTGATAACTACCGTGACGTCATGTCAGGAGAGGCGATCCAGCGACTCCTGACAGTACACCCCCTCTAAGGGACGGATTCTAGACGTCCCAAGGTCAATTACAACATGAGAAACGGGAACAAGCAGGGAGGGTGGGTGGTCGATCTAGAATTGTCCGGTGGTCTTCCACACCAACCCAAGAACAGACGGAGAGGTCGCTCCGGCGGGCGTCCGCGCCAGCCAGAAACGAGACAAGTCAGTGGCAGGTCTGGCGGGCGTCCGTGCCGGTCAGAAACAAGACGGGGCAGTGGCAAGTCTGGCGGGCGTCCGTGCCGGTCAGAAACAAGACGAGGCTGTGGTCGATCCGGTGGGCGTCCGCACCGGCCAGAAACTAGACGAGTCAGTGGCAGGTCTGGCGGGCGTCCGCGCCGGCCAGAAACGAAACGAGGCTGAGGTCGATCCGGCGGACGTCCGCGTCGGCCAGAAACGAGACAAGGCGGTGGTCGATCCGGCGGGCGTCCGCGCCGGCCAGAAACAAGACGAGGTTGTGGTCGGTCCGGCGGGCGTCCGCGCCGGCCAGAAACGAGACGAGGCAGTGGTCGGTCCGGCGGGCGTCCGCGTCGGCCAGAAACGAGACGAGGCTGTGGTCGATCCGGCGGGCGTCCGCGCCGGCCAGAAACAAGACGAGGTTGTGGTCGGTCCGGCGGGCGTCCGCGCCGGCCAGAAACGAGACGAGGCAGTGGTCGATCCGGCGGGCGTCCGCGCCGGCCAGAAACGAGACGAGGCAGTGGTCGGTCCGGCGGGCGTCCGCGTCGGCCAGAAACGAGACGAGGCTGAGGTCGATCCGGCGGGCGTCCGCGCCGGCCAGAAACGAGACGAGGCAGTGGTCGGTCCGGCAGGCATCCCAGTTGGACCCTTAAGTCTTTGCCAAACTGCCTGTCTTCAGGAAATATTAGAAGTTTAGTACGGTCGGGCACCTTACCCTGTTTGCTCGGGGGGTGGACAGCCCTCTTCTCCCAGGAACCCGGATCATTGCTTCTCTGGACGTCGCCGGCTTCTTCCTCCAGGAGCACCGGCGAATTACCACTCTTGACGTCGCCAGCCCCTTCCTCCAGGGGCAACGGCAAATTGGCACTCTCGACGTCGCCAGCCCCTTCATCCAGGGACTCCGGCGAATTGCCACTCTCGACGTCACCAGCTTCTTCCTCCAGGAGCACCGGCGAATTGGCACTCTCGACGTCGCCAGCCCCTTCCTCCAGGGACTCCGGCGAATTGCCTCTCTCGACGTCACCGGCTTCTTCCTCCAGGGGCACCGGCGAATTGGCACTCTCGACGTCGCCAGCCCCTTCCTCCAGGGGCTCCGGCGGATTGCCTCTCGACGTCGCCAGTCCCTTCTTCCAGGGACTCCGGCGAATTACCACTCTTGACCTCGCCAGCCCCTACTGCCAGGGACTCCGGCGCATTACCACTCTTGACGTCGCCAGCCCCTACTGCCAGGGCCTCCGGCGCATTGCCACTCTCGACGTCACCGGCTTCCTCCTCCAGGGGCACCAGCGAATTACCACTCTCGACGTCACCAGCTTCTTCCTCCAGGGGCACCGGCGAATTGGCACTCTCGTCATCGCCAGCCCCTTCCTCCAGGGACTCCGGCGAATTGCCTCTCTCGACGTCACCGGCTTCTTCCTCCAGGGGCACCGGCGAATTGGCACTCTCGACGTCGCCAGCCCCTTCCTCCAGGGACTCCGGCGAATTGCCTCTCTCGATGTCGCCAGTCCCATCTTCCAGGGTCTCCGGCGAAATACCACTCTCGACGTCGCCGGCCCCGTCTTCATCGAGCGCCGGAGCATCGTCGCCACTTCTGGGCGGGCAGGCGCAGGACGGGCAGGCGCTTGGGAGAGCGGTGCTAGGGAGAGCGGTGCTTGGTAGAGCGGTGCTTGGTAGAGCGGTGCTTGGGAGAGCGGTGCTTGGGAGAGCGGTGCTTGGGAGAGCGGTGCTTGGGAGAGCGGTGCTTGGGAGAGCGGTGCTTGGGAGAGCGGTGCTTGGGAGAGCGGTGCTTGGGAGAGCGGTGCTAGGGAGAGCGGTGCTAGGGAGAGCGGTGCTAGGGAGAGCGGTGCTAGGGAGAGCGGTGCTTGGGAGAGCAGTGTTAGAATGGCCGTCCGTCACCAGAAACCTGATCCGTGGCTTCGGTACGGGTGCGACCGGCGACCCCAAAGGCAACGGGAGTAATTTGCGTGGCCTTGGCACAGGAGCTTGGGGCACTTGAAACGGCGCGCTGGGCCGAGTAACTTCGGCCACTTGGACAGGCGTGGTCGGCCGAGTGACTTCGGGCACTTGGACAGGCGTGGTCGGCCGAGTGACTTCGGGCACTTGGAACGGGGAGGGCTGCATAGTCCTTAGGAGCTGCTGGTACAGCGGGGTCGGCTGAGTAACTTCGGGCACTTGGAAAAGCGTGGTCGGCAGAGTGACTTCGGCCACTTGGAACGGGGAGGGCTGCATAGTCCTTAGGAGCTGCTGGTACAGCGGGGTCGGCCGAGTAACTTCGGGCACTTGGAAAGGCGTGGTCGGCCGAGTAACTTCGGGCACTTGGAAAGGCGTGGTCGGCCGAGTAACTTCGGGCACTTGGAAAGGAGCTTGGAGGAACGTGGTCGGAAAAGGAGCTTGGAGGGACGTGGTCGGAAAAGGAGCTTGGAGGGACGTGGTCGGAAAAGGAGCTTGGAGGGACGTGGTCGGACACGTAACTTGGACAGTGGTTAGTGTGTCCAGGCATTGCTTTCGCTTCGCTCTACGGCGTGGCGCTCGGCGCCTCCTCAGGGAGGACTGCACAGCACCCCCGCCACCACGCCGCGCCCCACAATTGGTGGCCAGCCCACTCTGCAATTGCTGGTCGGGGTATTTGTAATAGGAATTATCGGGGGAACAATCGGGATAATCCTCCTCCAGTGGAAGGTCTCGGGGTCCGAATTGGTCAAAAAATTCATCATCGGATTCCGAAACGCCAGCGAAAAAATCAATTTCCTCAATGATGTCCTCCTCACCAGACTCTTCAGGCTCCCTCCAGGGTGAATCAATTCCTCTGGGCATAGGCATAAGATAACTTGGGCGCTCTCTGGTGGTTGTACGCACCTGGGCCTCATGATGAAACGGTAAAGGCTTCCCAGGGCGACGTGCATAGCAGTGGTGGGGCGTATGAGTACGCTGCGGCTCTAACTCTCCTACCAGCTGCGGCTCATCTCTAGCAATGATGTGCCTGAGAGCCCCGCACCACGGTGTGTTCATTACAAAATTCCTAAACGATTCTGAGGGGTTACTTATACATTCCAAGCAGTCCGGTGTCTTCGAGGTGGATGGTTTGCGGCGTCGCCGAGTGCGTCGCCGCGAGCGTGGGTGGCGCTCCGCTGGGTCCATAATGGTTGGATCGTGCTGTTACGATCGCCGCCGCTTAGTACGACGCGATCGTGGAGGCGAAGTCGAACCCAGATGCAGAGTCGCCGAAGGAATGGAAAGGTGAGGCAGATCTGTAGCTCTTGTAGGTTGATTTATTGAACGGGGTAACATAACTTCAACAACTTAGCTTGACCACTCATTACAAACGAAAACAACATGCGGCGGGGCGTCATGGAAACAGCAATGACTACGAGGATTAACAGGAAACGAAACCAGAACTAAACCAGTACTACATCAGGACGAAACCAGACGATCCAACGGCGTCCACAGAAAATCACAATGCTTAAATACCAAAAATAATCCAATCACGTAATTAGCCACGGCTGATAACTACCGTGACGTCATGTCAGGAGAGGCGATCCAGCGACTCCTGACAGTTGTGTCTACAGCAGGTGAGATAATTTCTGCAAATGTTTTTTTAAAGTAGGTTTGGCGATCACTGGGAATATGCATTGTTTGTTGTACTATACTGATCAAATATTATATATATATATATATATATATATATATATATATATATATATATATATATATATATATATATATATATATATATATATATATATATATATATATATATATATATATATATATATATATATATATATATATATATATATATATATATATATATATATATATATATATATATAGAGACACATATATATATATATATATATATATATATATATATATATATATATATATATATATATATATATATATATATAGACACACATATATATATATATATAGACACATATATACACTCACACATATATTTATACACACATATATACACACACACATATATATACACACATATATACAGACATAAATATACACACACATATACACACAAATACACACACGCATACACACACACATACACACACATACACACATATACACACATACACACACATACACACACGCATACACACACACATATACACACACATACACACAAATACACACACATACACACACATATACACACGTATACACACACATATACACGCATATACACACATATACACAAATTCACATATACACATATACACTTATACACACACATACATATACACACATACACACGCATACGCACACATACACACATGTGTATACACTATTGGGAGCGGTTACCGGCGAAATAGCCCCTGGGACTATTTGAGCGGTTACCGGCGAAATAGCCCCTGGGACTATTTGAGCGGTTACCGGCGAAATAGCCCCTGGGACTATTTGAGCGGTTACCGGCGAAATAGCCCCTGGGACTATTTGAGCGGTTACCGGCGAAATAGCCCCTGGGACTATTTGATCGGTTGGGGGCTGTGGAGCCACTGCCATTATTTAATATCTATTCCAGACCATATGAAATATTTTACCAATATTATTAACGCCTACTCAGCATTTAATACCAGACGAGGTGGCCGAGTGGTTAAGGCGATGGACTGCTAATCCATTGTGCTCTGCACGCGTGGGTTCGAATCCCATCCTCGTCGGTTATTTTTCAATCGCAATGTATCGTTATTTTAATTAGAATTAAATGAATGGTCACATAAGTGTGTTTTTTTTTATCCACTTCGTGAATAAGATACTTTTTTTTAAACTTGCGCTACACAGGATAGTATACACGTTATTGTTTATCAGTTCAATGTACAGTAACACATTGCGATTCGCGCTCAATGCGTTCCGAGAACGAGCTCGTATGTCATTTAACTCGTATCTGAAATGTTCTTTCCCATTAAAATAACAAAAGACAAATTAATCCATTCCCAACCTCTGAAAATCACCCTTTAAAATAGGCTTTATATTCAAGTCCTCGTAGATTCTGCTTTTTCTCCTTTATCCGTATTAAAAGAAGCCCCTCCCGCTCGTCAGAAATATCATTGCGCAGCTTAAAAAGGACCACAAAGCGCGGCATCGTATGCTCATAAATCAAATTTGTCTCATACGTATGTCTCTGTCTCTGTCTCATACGTATGTCTCTGTCTCTGTCTCATACGTATGTCTCTGTCTCTGTCTCATACGTATGTCTCTGTCTCTGTCTCATACGTATGTCTCTGTCTCATACGTATGTCTCTGTCTCATACGTATGTCTCTGTCTCTCTGTCTCATACGTATGTCTCTGTCTCTCTGTCTCATACGTATGTCTCTGTCTCTCTGTCTCATACGTATGTCTCTGTCTCTCTGTCTCATACGTATGTCTCTGTCTCTCTGTCTCATACGTATGTCTCTGTCTCTCTGTCTCATACGTATGTCTCTGTCTCTCTGTCTCATACGTATGTCTCTGTCTCTCTGTCTCATACGTATGTCTCTGTCTCTCTGTCTCATACGTATGTCTCTGTCTCTCTGTCTCATACGTATGTCTCTGTCTCTCTGTCTCATACGTATGTCTCTGTCTCTCTGTCTCATACGTATGTCTCTGTCTCTCTGTCTCATACGTATGTCTCTGTCTCTCTGTCTCATACGTATGTCTCTGTCTCTCTGTCTCATACGTATGTCTCTGTCTCTCTGTCTCATACGTATGTCTCTGTCTCTCTGTCTCATACGTATGTCTCTGTCTCTCTGTCTCATACGTATGTCTCTGTCTCTCTGTCTCATACGTATGTCTCTGTCTCTCTGTCTCATACGTATGTCTCTGTCTCTCTGTCTCATACGTATGTCTCTGTCTCTCTGTCTCATACGTATGTCTCTGTCTCTCTGTCTCATACGTATGTCTCTGTCTCTCTGTCTCATACGTATGTCTCTGTCTCTCTGTCTCTCTGTCTCTCTGTCTCTCTGTCTCTCTGTCTCTCTGTCTCTCTGTCTCTCTGTCTCTCTGTCTCTCTGTCTCTCTGTCTCTCTGTCTCTCTGTCTCTCTGTCTCTCTGTCTCTCTGTCTCTCTGTCTCTCTGTCTCTCTGTCTCTCTGTCTCTCTGTCTCTCTGTCTCTCTGTCTCTCTGTCTCTCTGTCTCTCTGTCTCTCTGTCTCTCTGTCTCTCTGTCTCTCTGTCTCTCTGTCTCTCTGTCTCTCTGTCTCTCTATATCTCTATATCTCTATATCTCTATATCTCTATATCTCTATATCTCTATATCTCTTTATCTCTATATCTCTATATCTCTATATCTCTATATCTCTATATCTCTATATCTCTATATCTCTATATCTCTATATCTCTATATCTCTATATCTCTATATCTCTATATCTCTATATCTCTATATCTCTATATCTCTATATCTCTATATCTCTATATCTCTATATCTCTATATCTCTATATCTCTATATCTCTATATCTCTATATCTCTATATCTCTCTATATCTCTCTATATCTCTCTATATCTCTCTATATCTCTCTATATCTCTCTATATCTCTCTATATCTCTCTATATCTCTCTATATCTCTCTATATCTCTCTATATCTCTCTATATCTCTCTATATCTCTCTATATCTCTCTATATCTCTCTATATCTCTCTATATCTCTCTATATCTCTCTATATCTCTCTATATCTCTCTATATCTCTCTATATGTCAGGTTCATTAATAATTACCTTCGTCCGTAATTATCAATAACTGCAGGAAGACATCTTATTCAATTATTGACATTTAATTAAATAGAAATGGATACAACAGGTAAAAGCCTCCGGAGGGGAGCATTACAGCAAGTGTCCCTTACAACTTCCGAACGTCTCCTCGAATAGACGTTTTCGTCCCATTCTTATGGTCACAAGTTACAGAGTTGTTGATCATTCCATCACGTATGAGTAAAAACAACATCTGGGACTACAATAACAATCAAAGTATTTTACTAATAACAAAAACAGGGACTAGACCTAACAACATTTAGATTAGAGTAATTATACAACCTCCTTGACCTAAGAATCATATAATATAATCATAATCATATAATCGTTACATACAGAAAAACCCGAAGTGTACGGTTACATAACGATAACAATATTCTTGTTATTGTCCGAATAGCCCTGTCCTCGTCACCAAGGGCCCACCAAATCTCAAGGACCCAGATTGGGTGGATTGTTTGTATAACCATCCTGGAACAGGCTGTCTAGGTTAAAGATGACTTGGTGTGACCTCAACACTTTTGAAAAACAGAAAGAGAATGATTTAACAAAGTAATGAATTAATACAGAGAAAAGAAAGAGAATGATTTAATAAAGAAATGAATTAATATAACTATTATAATAATAAAACAGAATAAACCCAACATTCCCCCGTTTTTATAATATGTATGTTATTAGTCATTTCTTAGTAATCACTAAATGGAAATGTCGGTGACTGCGATTTTATCCGCCTACTCCTTACTCCCATGGCTGGTCTGAAAGAGAAAAAACATAATTATATTCGTCCAATTGGTCCTCGGATTTACCGTACTCCTGGACCTCACTGCTTTCCCCAAACCGTCCCATAAGATACAACTCATGTACTTTAGAATTTGTAGGGGCAATTGCAGTAGTTATAAGTCGGCTTAGCAAGGAGCGCAAACAGGGGATACTACATCACCCACACAATGTTAGGATAGCGGTAATTGTGCCTATAGTCCAAATCTTTAGATTTTCCAAAGGTCTTATCCCACCAATCTGACAATGCGGACGTATCTACTCCAGAGTGCTCTTGCATATTGCGGTTCAGTGTTTGCAGGCCAGTAATGGCCCTGGTGAGAGATCCACTGGGTGACGCGTTGTTCGGTATGAAGGTGCAACATTGTTTTCCAAACATTGCACACACGCCCCCTGTTTCAAGGATCATATCCACCGCTATGCGATTCTGGAACGCCATCAGACTGGTAGCTGCCAGTTGTTCCTTCATGGCCACAAATCCCTGTTCAGTATAATTTCCAAGTTTTGAACATTGTAATGTAAGTAATTTATTCTATCCACATTTTTGTTTGGGGTGATTAGAAGGAAGATAGACTCCCAACCTGCTGCGATCTGATTAGCCAGCTTATACTCATCTGGTACGCCCCGGGGGATGCCAATCGCATCAATGTATGTTGGATCTCCTTCCCTCCATGCCTCCCGACGATGTCGGGAGGGTCGACCCTTCACCTCCGAATTATGAGCCGCCAATTGTATCTCCTCCACTGTGGATGGAAAAACAGACACCGGTAAGAGCAGTGAGACCAAAGTACCTAGTCCTGCCGCGTTTCGGCAGGAGTCGTATAATTTATCTACCACCCCGCCACCATAGGCCAGAACGTGGTATCAGGGGTGTAGTTTGTTTTAGAACGCCGGTACACCACGTCTCAATTTATCGCCCCCAGCTTCAGACCATGCCCTGTAAGGTTTAAGCAGGTAAAATGATTAAACAGTGGAAAAATTGACTTCCTATTTACTGCGTAACAAGATAAACACTGTTTCAATATTTTTTTCTTTCTTGCCAAGTAGGACACGTTTTTTCATTTGTAAAAACACTTTTCCCCAAAAGAATGGTGATTGAGGGAGTTGTTAGACCCCATCGTATTTTCTCTTGTCTGGTAGGTTATCCTAATCCTTTGTAAGATGGTTTAGTCTCACTTGAAACCATATGGAGACGTCAAACCCAATATAAAAGAGTTCCCTATAGTTTTATGGTATTGCTTGCTGAGCAATAATCTTTTCAATTAATATTGGTGTTTCCCGTATTTTATTAAGTCAGAAAGTTTATCTTCCCCGTCCCCTCAATGTTTCAATTGAGACCACCCTTTTACCAAAGTAGCTCCACATAGTGCTTGCCTTCTTTACACTCCATTAACAGCGCCCAATTATCCCCCGTTTGGGAAATCCCTGTTTCAGAAATAAATTTCACAGGTTAATATGTCAGTCCAAGCTTTCCAATCTTGACCAATTTCTGCAACAAGGCTTTTCCCAATCTTCAATTTTTTTTTGCTGTTAATGTACCACACATATTTCCCACCATAGATTGCCCCTTTGTATGGCAACCGGGACGTCGCCGAGTCCAAATATATATTTTCATTTTGGAAATTTGATTTAGTAGGTAATGTTAATTAAATGTAAATGTGTATGTTTCTCGGTTTACCCTCCCGTAAGAAGGTGTATCCTCAATTGAAACGCCTCCGCCTTTTTCTCCAACTGGAGAAAACAACCCTACTGTGGAAAGGAATAGAATCACAATCATCATTAATCTCATTGCCCCAAAAGCAATAATTGTTTTCAACATGACTTTTTGTCTTTGTTTAGGGAGTTTTCCTCTTGAAACGTTTCAATTTAGACAACCTTCTTACTGTGGGAAAGGTGCATCCGTGTCCCCTTTCAGTAACAAGGACCCTCCCACTTTGCGTTGCTCCGATGTTTCTTCTTTTATGCTGCTTATCAGCATCCAGTCTTCAAGAATCACCGTCGCTTCGTCCGTTTCCTGTTGACAAGCAAAATCTCCCTCTGATAGTCTAAATTTGGTGTGTGCGTTTTTTTTTTTTTTTCTGATTGATTCGCCTCATCATCCAATTGTCTTTGTGTAGTGAATAATAACAATTTGTAAGGTCTACCAAACAGGACTTCATATAAGGTCCGCCAATTGTGGATGGTAGACAACTATTATATTAACAAAATGGGAGCCATTATCACTATAAATAGTTTCTGGAATTCCATATCGTGGAATGATATCCATATGATCTAATAAAAATAAAATAAAATCTATATGTATTTTTTGAAATGGATATGTGGGTATGCATATAGATTTAAACCCTAAGCCTTGTAGTGCCGTTGTAGCAAGGCCACCTCCCCCTTGTCGAGACATAGGTCTTCCCTTGACTCAAGCCCAAATTATTTTCTTTTATTGATAGATTATGTCTCGGTGGTCTGCCAATCAAAAAACACAAAAAGACAAACTATCATTCACGCTCACACTCATAAACAGAAGAATTTAGTGTGTTCAACCAGTCTAGCATCCATAATTTCATTTTGTGGGAGTAAACTGGAGTACCCGGAGAACATCCACTGTCTCGAGGACGCCATGAATACCCCACATTCCGGAAGGTCTGGATCCACCCCGCATTCATTAGTAGATCCTTTAATATACACACCCCCACTCTAGCCTTTTAACCGTTTGTAAAAAATTTCCTTCAAGTTTCACACAAAGTTATATCCTCTTTAATGCTATCAGTTTAGCTGTTTGTTCCCCGAATTGAGGTCGGAATAGTTTCACATCTAAAGTTTTTATTTTTTACAGCCGCCATGACCTAATGGCCCCCTATCAGGTTTTTTGAAAATCCCAATTCCCTTTAATAGCATGCCAATCACCTTTTAATGCGGCCATCCAATTTTGTTTCTACTTGTTTCAGGTGATACGATAATCTCCCCCATTTGTAAAACTAATTCATCCACGCCTATTTTATACAACATGACGCCTATGGCCTTTATTACGTCGCCTTGACTCCAAATTCTATGAACCAAGATAACACGCCTAATTTGTAAGCGAATTTCGCCCATCCCATTTTGTTCATAGACAACCCATCTACCTAAAGCGTCACTTGTTTCAAAACATGAAAGGCCCCACTAGAATTCGTGCATCCAGCGCCAAATAGAGCCTATTTACACATTTGTCTCAAACTTGTTTTAGATATGGGGTCCCCAATTTCCCAAAATTTCCCAGAATTAATGTACTACCACATCCTGTCAAAAACCCAAAACGACTAACATAACCTGTTTCTAAGCGGATTCGGATTCTGGAATTTGGAGAATTTCTCCTTTCCCTCCCTTATCTAAGCTTGTTATTGCCACTCGTTATCACTGTAACATTCAGGCGTATTAACCCCATCGTTGCTGAAGTTCTCACCAATTTGCATGCCCTTAATGCCGTAAAAGCAACGTTATTTGGTTGTATCAATTGACCAATGCTTATCCAATCCGTAATATCCTTAAAGTCATCAATATGACCTGTGACAAAGCATATTTCCTCCTGCCAGGACAACAGACAATGTTCTTTCAAGTGCACTTTGAAAAACATTCCATGTTACTCCATTCTTAGGGAAAATATGCTCATCGTAAACCAATTATTTTATTTACAATTCACCTAATTATTTGGATGAATGCCATGAATTTTATCATGCCACTATTGCATTGTAAATTTCCCATCTGATGTCGTTAACAGCCAAATAATTCAATACCTACTATACTTTGTAAATCACCTCATATGATGTTTACTTAAGACACGAGTCATTTCCCATAGCCTGTTACCAAAACAAAAATCTACAACAATTAAATGAGAGAAATCAACCTTTTGTTAGACAATTCCTAATTACAAACTTTAATGTTTTAAAAACCTTATCGTCACCAATATACCATAATTTTGTAAATTTTGTCATCCTGGCCTTTTTTTTTTTTTAAACAGCCAACCTCCTGGATTAAAGTATTTTGAACAATCAAAAAATTCTGAAATAGTATTAATATTATTTTATCCTCCAAAAGCTAGTTTCCTTTAACTAAGAGCCCTTTGAAATCCACAATTGCTCAAAAATGACTATTTTGGTCTATTTCCCAAATCCAAAGCTTTTTACCAAATCAACCTTTTACTGAACAGATTTTCTATCCTCTTAATACATTTCATTTTAAAACCCAAAATATCAATGCGAAAGCATCCGCATAACCTTGCATTTCTTGCAGACCATGTATTGTTCTTATTCTGAAAAGTCCAAACAGAAAACGCAATTAGCCGTTAACTATGACCTCCACTCTTGCTGCGAAAACAGCATTGTTATCTTATGTTTACAAACCAGCTTTTTCCCTGTGCCCAAATACAACGCTTTTTAGAGAAGACAACCATTAAAACGTCAAATTAACCCCTCTTCCGATATTCAACTACATCACAATAATTTTTTTTTTAAGACCCCATATATCCAGAATATGTATGCTGCAAGCACAACAATATGGCAAAAACCCATTTTCTGCCCTCAAGTTTGCTTCAGCACCCCCAAGGCCAATTATTATTATTATAATGTCTTCACGGAAAGGATCACAAAATTTTAGTCGTTTACACGGTCCGAACGCTCCCGAAAGCCCAACACAGTTAAATCGTCTGCCCCGCGGCCCACATGTTTCACTCCCATCTAATCAGGAGCCGCTGCACCAGAAACGCTTCCCCCGCAGTTGACACATTTTTTGGCAAGTCTAGAGCATAATAAAAACACAGGTGACATTCCCTGCTAAACATTTAAATGATCATTTTGTATATATTCTTTTGTCTTTTTAAACACCATCTTCCCGCTAGCGGACGGGATCAAAAACCAAGCTGCAATAAGCCATCACATTGCTGTAAATTGACAGTACATATAGGTTATATTAACAAAGCACCACCAGCACTTGGAAATAACCATTCTAATTGTTGTTATACAAGCCCAAGCATCACAAAAAACCCAATTTAATTGTAATCACAAAAACGTCATACCTGGATTAATCAAATCAAATACCAGTGTCCCCATTAATTTTCTAGCTCCCTTTATTTTTGTTAAACTTCCTCCGCGCCCGTCACCTATCTCGGTAAATATTTTCCCCGTCAGCCGAGGAGGCCCCGCTATTTTTTCCTTACCAAACAGTACTTTCCCGCCGCCACGGTCTTAAATATATCCCCGTTATCCGAGGGAGCCCCCACTATTTTCCCAAAATAGTATTTTTTAACTTCTCCCCGGCCTTATTTCGCCATTAGTGTCTGTGGAACAAGCTGTTACACTTTTATCCACTCACATATTATTTATATATGTATATTACCTCCATTAGTGTCTGTGGAACAAGCTGTTACACTTTTATCCACTCACATATTATTTATATATGTATATTACCTCTATGCATTAGTGCATATATTATCCTGCATTTTATGCATTTTAAGCTGGCCAGCAAACCCATATTTATTTATCCATAAATATAGCTGTGTAATATTTTTAAAGCGCTTTGTCTTTTCAATTTTTTCCAATCCTTACAAGTTAGACGTATTTTTTGGATCGTCATCCAAACCCGCCTTACAACACGTGTTTCCCATATTTTACTTTTATTTTCTCCTAGGCCTTTCCTAATTTTACTGCAGAAACCACACAAACACCATACAACGTATATTCGTGCCTACCCTTTAGACACAGGACACTCCCCGGCCCCAATATTGTACCTCTAGTACAATATATTCGTGCCTACCCCTGAGACACAGGACACTTTCCAGCAAAATGCCCCACCGTACCTGCCATTGACTAGTATAAACACAGGGTTTTATCGCCGTCACCCAGGACGCGAAACCAGCCCAACAATGGGCCTCACATACAATGTCCCTTTAACGCATTTGTAAACACCTTCACAACATGCAGACATTAATGTGGACTTACCCGAGATCCATCAGATGTCTCCCTCCAGCAGGAAAAGTCTTCAACCGCCGAGAATCCAGGCGCCCCCGTCGAAAAACTCCGGCCCACCAAGGGTTTTGAAGACGCCGTGCGCACGGTCACTTACCAGATGTCGAACAGCAGCGCCTGGGTTCTCGCTCCGGTATATTGACCTCCATGGCTCAGAAGGACCAAAATGTCAGGTTCATTAATAATTACCTTCGTCCGTAATTATCAATAACTGCAGGAAGACATCTTATTCAATTATTGACATTTAATTAAATAGAAATGGATACAACAGGTAAAAGCCTCCGGAGGGGAGCATTACAGCAAGTGTCCCTTACAACTTCCGAACGTCTCCTCGAATAGACGTTTTCGTCCCATTCTTATGGTCACAAGTTACAGAGTTGTTGATCATTCCATCACGTATGAGTAAAAACAACATCTGGGACTACAATAACAATCAAAGTATTTTACTAATAACAAAAACAGGGACTAGACCTAACAACATTTAGATTAGAGTAATTATACAACCTCCTTGACCTAAGAATCATATAATATAATCATAATCATATAATCGTTACATACAGAAAAACCCGAAGTGTACGGTTACATAACGATAACAATATTCTTGTTATTGTCCGAATAGCCCTGTCCTCGTCACCAAGGGCCCACCAAATCTCAAGGACCCAGATTGGGTGGATTGTTTGTATAACCATCCTGGAACAGGCTGTCTAGGTTAAAGATGACTTGGTGTGACCTCAACACTTTTGAAAAACAGAAAGAGAATGATTTAACAAAGTAATGAATTAATACAGAGAAAAGAAAGAGAATGATTTAATAAAGAAATGAATTAATATAACTATTATAATAATAAAACAGAATAAACCCAACATTCCCCCGTTTTTATAATATGTATGTTATTAGTCATTTCTTAGTAATCACTAAATGGAAATGTCGGTGACTGCGATTTTATCCGCCTACTCCTTACTCCCATGGCTGGTCTGAAAGAGAAAAAACATAATTATATTCGTCCAATTGGTCCTCGGATTTACCGTACTCCTGGACCTCACTGCTTTCCCCAAACCGTCCCATAAGATACAACTCATGTACTTTAGAATTTGTAGGGGCAATTGCAGTAGTTATAAGTCGGCTTAGCAAGGAGCGCAAACAGGGGATACTACATCACCCACACAATGTTAGGATAGCGGTAATTGTGCCTATAGTCCAAATCTTTAGATTTTCCAAAGGTCTTATCCCACCAATCTGACAATGCGGACGTATCTACTCCAGAGTGCTCTTGCATATTGCGGTTCAGTGTTTGCAGGCCAGTAATGGCCCTGGTGAGAGATCCACTGGGTGACGCGTTGTTCGGTATGAAGGTGCAACATTGTTTTCCAAACATTGCACACACGCCCCCTGTTTCAAGGATCATATCCACCGCTATGCGATTCTGGAACGCCATCAGACTGGTAGCTGCCAGTTGTTCCTTCATGGCCACAAATCCCTGTTCAGTATAATTTCCAAGTTTTGAACATTGTAATGTAAGTAATTTATTCTATCCACATTTTTGTTTGGGGTGATTAGAAGGAAGATAGACTCCCAACCTGCTGCGATCTGATTAGCCAGCTTATACTCATCTGGTACGCCCCGGGGGATGCCAATCGCATCAATGTATGTTGGATCTCCTTCCCTCCATGCCTCCCGACGATGTCGGGAGGGTCGACCCTTCACCTCCGAATTATGAGCCGCCAATTGTATCTCCTCCACTGTGGATGGAAAAACAGACACCGGTAAGAGCAGTGAGACCAAAGTACCTAGTCCTGCCGCGTTTCGGCAGGAGTCGTATAATTTATCTACCACCCCGCCACCATAGGCCAGAACGTGGTATCAGGGGTGTAGTTTGTTTTAGAACGCCGGTACACCACGTCTCAATTTATCGCCCCCAGCTTCAGACCATGCCCTGTAAGGTTTAAGCAGGTAAAATGATTAAACAGTGGAAAAATTGACTTCCTATTTACTGCGTAACAAGATAAACACTGTTTCAATATTTTTTTCTTTCTTGCCAAGTAGGACACGTTTTTTCATTTGTAAAAACACTTTTCCCCAAAAGAATGGTGATTGAGGGAGTTGTTAGACCCCATCGTATTTTCTCTTGTCTGGTAGGTTATCCTAATCCTTTGTAAGATGGTTTAGTCTCACTTGAAACCATATGGAGACGTCAAACCCAATATAAAAGAGTTCCCTATAGTTTTATGGTATTGCTTGCTGAGCAATAATCTTTTCAATTAATATTGGTGTTTCCCGTATTTTATTAAGTCAGAAAGTTTATCTTCCCCGTCCCCTCAATGTTTCAATTGAGACCACCCTTTTACCAAAGTAGCTCCACATAGTGCTTGCCTTCTTTACACTCCATTAACAGCGCCCAATTATCCCCCGTTTGGGAAATCCCTGTTTCAGAAATAAATTTCACAGGTTAATATGTCAGTCCAAGCTTTCCAATCTTGACCAATTTCTGCAACAAGGCTTTTCCCAATCTTCAATTTTTTTTTGCTGTTAATGTACCACACATATTTCCCACCATAGATTGCCCCTTTGTATGGCAACCGGGACGTCGCCGAGTCCAAATATATATTTTCATTTTGGAAATTTGATTTAGTAGGTAATGTTAATTAAATGTAAATGTGTATGTTTCTCGGTTTACCCTCCCGTAAGAAGGTGTATCCTCAATTGAAACGCCTCCGCCTTTTTCTCCAACTGGAGAAAACAACCCTACTGTGGAAAGGAATAGAATCACAATCATCATTAATCTCATTGCCCCAAAAGCAATAATTGTTTTCAACATGACTTTTTGTCTTTGTTTAGGGAGTTTTCCTCTTGAAACGTTTCAATTTAGACAACCTTCTTACTGTGGGAAAGGTGCATCCGTGTCCCCTTTCAGTAACAAGGACCCTCCCACTTTGCGTTGCTCCGATGTTTCTTCTTTTATGCTGCTTATCAGCATCCAGTCTTCAAGAATCACCGTCGCTTCGTCCGTTTCCTGTTGACAAGCAAAATCTCCCTCTGATAGTCTAAATTTGGTGTGTGCGTTTTTTTTTTTTTTTCTGATTGATTCGCCTCATCATCCAATTGTCTTTGTGTAGTGAATAATAACAATTTGTAAGGTCTACCAAACAGGACTTCATATAAGGTCCGCCAATTGTGGATGGTAGACAACTATTATATTAACAAAATGGGAGCCATTATCACTATAAATAGTTTCTGGAATTCCATATCGTGGAATGATATCCATATGATCTAATAAAAATAAAATAAAATCTATATGTATTTTTTGAAATGGATATGTGGGTATGCATATAGATTTAAACCCTAAGCCTTGTAGTGCCGTTGTAGCAAGGCCACCTCCCCCTTGTCGAGACATAGGTCTTCCCTTGACTCAAGCCCAAATTATTTTCTTTTATTGATAGATTATGTCTCGGTGGTCTGCCAATCAAAAAACACAAAAAGACAAACTATCATTCACGCTCACACTCATAAACAGAAGAATTTAGTGTGTTCAACCAGTCTAGCATCCATAATTTCATTTTGTGGGAGTAAACTGGAGTACCCGGAGAACATCCACTGTCTCGAGGACGCCATGAATACCCCACATTCCGGAAGGTCTGGATCCACCCCGCATTCATTAGTAGATCCTTTAATATACACACCCCCACTCTAGCCTTTTAACCGTTTGTAAAAAATTTCCTTCAAGTTTCACACAAAGTTATATCCTCTTTAATGCTATCAGTTTAGCTGTTTGTTCCCCGAATTGAGGTCGGAATAGTTTCACATCTAAAGTTTTTATTTTTTACAGCCGCCATGACCTAATGGCCCCCTATCAGGTTTTTTGAAAATCCCAATTCCCTTTAATAGCATGCCAATCACCTTTTAATGCGGCCATCCAATTTTGTTTCTACTTGTTTCAGGTGATACGATAATCTCCCCCATTTGTAAAACTAATTCATCCACGCCTATTTTATACAACATGACGCCTATGGCCTTTATTACGTCGCCTTGACTCCAAATTCTATGAACCAAGATAACACGCCTAATTTGTAAGCGAATTTCGCCCATCCCATTTTGTTCATAGACAACCCATCTACCTAAAGCGTCACTTGTTTCAAAACATGAAAGGCCCCACTAGAATTCGTGCATCCAGCGCCAAATAGAGCCTATTTACACATTTGTCTCAAACTTGTTTTAGATATGGGGTCCCCAATTTCCCAAAATTTCCCAGAATTAATGTACTACCACATCCTGTCAAAAACCCAAAACGACTAACATAACCTGTTTCTAAGCGGATTCGGATTCTGGAATTTGGAGAATTTCTCCTTTCCCTCCCTTATCTAAGCTTGTTATTGCCACTCGTTATCACTGTAACATTCAGGCGTATTAACCCCATCGTTGCTGAAGTTCTCACCAATTTGCATGCCCTTAATGCCGTAAAAGCAACGTTATTTGGTTGTATCAATTGACCAATGCTTATCCAATCCGTAATATCCTTAAAGTCATCAATATGACCTGTGACAAAGCATATTTCCTCCTGCCAGGACAACAGACAATGTTCTTTCAAGTGCACTTTGAAAAACATTCCATGTTACTCCATTCTTAGGGAAAATATGCTCATCGTAAACCAATTATTTTATTTACAATTCACCTAATTATTTGGATGAATGCCATGAATTTTATCATGCCACTATTGCATTGTAAATTTCCCATCTGATGTCGTTAACAGCCAAATAATTCAATACCTACTATACTTTGTAAATCACCTCATATGATGTTTACTTAAGACACGAGTCATTTCCCATAGCCTGTTACCAAAACAAAAATCTACAACAATTAAATGAGAGAAATCAACCTTTTGTTAGACAATTCCTAATTACAAACTTTAATGTTTTAAAAACCTTATCGTCACCAATATACCATAATTTTGTAAATTTTGTCATCCTGGCCTTTTTTTTTTTTTAAACAGCCAACCTCCTGGATTAAAGTATTTTGAACAATCAAAAAATTCTGAAATAGTATTAATATTATTTTATCCTCCAAAAGCTAGTTTCCTTTAACTAAGAGCCCTTTGAAATCCACAATTGCTCAAAAATGACTATTTTGGTCTATTTCCCAAATCCAAAGCTTTTTACCAAATCAACCTTTTACTGAACAGATTTTCTATCCTCTTAATACATTTCATTTTAAAACCCAAAATATCAATGCGAAAGCATCCGCATAACCTTGCATTTCTTGCAGACCATGTATTGTTCTTATTCTGAAAAGTCCAAACAGAAAACGCAATTAGCCGTTAACTATGACCTCCACTCTTGCTGCGAAAACAGCATTGTTATCTTATGTTTACAAACCAGCTTTTTCCCTGTGCCCAAATACAACGCTTTTTAGAGAAGACAACCATTAAAACGTCAAATTAACCCCTCTTCCGATATTCAACTACATCACAATAATTTTTTTTTTAAGACCCCATATATCCAGAATATGTATGCTGCAAGCACAACAATATGGCAAAAACCCATTTTCTGCCCTCAAGTTTGCTTCAGCACCCCCAAGGCCAATTATTATTATTATAATGTCTTCACGGAAAGGATCACAAAATTTTAGTCGTTTACACGGTCCGAACGCTCCCGAAAGCCCAACACAGTTAAATCGTCTGCCCCGCGGCCCACATGTTTCACTCCCATCTAATCAGGAGCCGCTGCACCAGAAACGCTTCCCCCGCAGTTGACACATTTTTTGGCAAGTCTAGAGCATAATAAAAACACAGGTGACATTCCCTGCTAAACATTTAAATGATCATTTTGTATATATTCTTTTGTCTTTTTAAACACCATCTTCCCGCTAGCGGACGGGATCAAAAACCAAGCTGCAATAAGCCATCACATTGCTGTAAATTGACAGTACATATAGGTTATATTAACAAAGCACCACCAGCACTTGGAAATAACCATTCTAATTGTTGTTATACAAGCCCAAGCATCACAAAAAACCCAATTTAATTGTAATCACAAAAACGTCATACCTGGATTAATCAAATCAAATACCAGTGTCCCCATTAATTTTCTAGCTCCCTTTATTTTTGTTAAACTTCCTCCGCGCCCGTCACCTATCTCGGTAAATATTTTCCCCGTCAGCCGAGGAGGCCCCGCTATTTTTTCCTTACCAAACAGTACTTTCCCGCCGCCACGGTCTTAAATATATCCCCGTTATCCGAGGGAGCCCCCACTATTTTCCCAAAATAGTATTTTTTAACTTCTCCCCGGCCTTATTTCGCCATTAGTGTCTGTGGAACAAGCTGTTACACTTTTATCCACTCACATATTATTTATATATGTATATTACCTCCATTAGTGTCTGTGGAACAAGCTGTTACACTTTTATCCACTCACATATTATTTATATATGTATATTACCTCTATGCATTAGTGCATATATTATCCTGCATTTTATGCATTTTAAGCTGGCCAGCAAACCCATATTTATTTATCCATAAATATAGCTGTGTAATATTTTTAAAGCGCTTTGTCTTTTCAATTTTTTCCAATCCTTACAAGTTAGACGTATTTTTTGGATCGTCATCCAAACCCGCCTTACAACACGTGTTTCCCATATTTTACTTTTATTTTCTCCTAGGCCTTTCCTAATTTTACTGCAGAAACCACACAAACACCATACAACGTATATTCGTGCCTACCCTTTAGACACAGGACACTCCCCGGCCCCAATATTGTACCTCTAGTACAATATATTCGTGCCTACCCCTGAGACACAGGACACTTTCCAGCAAAATGCCCCACCGTACCTGCCATTGACTAGTATAAACACAGGGTTTTATCGCCGTCACCCAGGACGCGAAACCAGCCCAACAATGGGCCTCACATACAATGTCCCTTTAACGCATTTGTAAACACCTTCACAACATGCAGACATTAATGTGGACTTACCCGAGATCCATCAGATGTCTCCCTCCAGCAGGAAAAGTCTTCAACCGCCGAGAATCCAGGCGCCCCCGTCGAAAAACTCCGGCCCACCAAGGGTTTTGAAGACGCCGTGCGCACGGTCACTTACCAGATGTCGAACAGCAGCGCCTGGGTTCTCGCTCCGGTATATTGACCTCCATGGCTCAGAAGGACCAAAATGTCAGGTTCATTAATAATTACCTTCGTCCGTAATTATCAATAACTGCAGGAAGACATCTTATTCAATTATTGACATTTAATTAAATAGAAATGGATACAACAGGTAAAAGCCTCCGGAGGGGAGCATTACAGCAAGTGTCCCTTACAACTTCCGAACGTCTCCTCGAATAGACGTTTTCGTCCCATTCTTATGGTCACAAGTTACAGAGTTGTTGATCATTCCATCACGTATGAGTAAAAACAACATCTGGGACTACAATAACAATCAAAGTATTTTACTAATAACAAAAACAGGGACTAGACCTAACAACATTTAGATTAGAGTAATTATACAACCTCCTTGACCTAAGAATCATATAATATAATCATAATCATATAATCGTTACATACAGAAAAACCCGAAGTGTACGGTTACATAACGATAACAATATTCTTGTTATTGTCCGAATAGCCCTGTCCTCGTCACCAAGGGCCCACCAAATCTCAAGGACCCAGATTGGGTGGATTGTTTGTATAACCATCCTGGAACAGGCTGTCTAGGTTAAAGATGACTTGGTGTGACCTCAACACTTTTGAAAAACAGAAAGAGAATGATTTAACAAAGTAATGAATTAATACAGAGAAAAGAAAGAGAATGATTTAATAAAGAAATGAATTAATATAACTATTATAATAATAAAACAGAATAAACCCAACATTCCCCCGTTTTTATAATATGTATGTTATTAGTCATTTCTTAGTAATCACTAAATGGAAATGTCGGTGACTGCGATTTTATCCGCCTACTCCTTACTCCCATGGCTGGTCTGAAAGAGAAAAAACATAATTATATTCGTCCAATTGGTCCTCGGATTTACCGTACTCCTGGACCTCACTGCTTTCCCCAAACCGTCCCATAAGATACAACTCATGTACTTTAGAATTTGTAGGGGCAATTGCAGTAGTTATAAGTCGGCTTAGCAAGGAGCGCAAACAGGGGATACTACATCACCCACACAATGTTAGGATAGCGGTAATTGTGCCTATAGTCCAAATCTTTAGATTTTCCAAAGGTCTTATCCCACCAATCTGACAATGCGGACGTATCTACTCCAGAGTGCTCTTGCATATTGCGGTTCAGTGTTTGCAGGCCAGTAATGGCCCTGGTGAGAGATCCACTGGGTGACGCGTTGTTCGGTATGAAGGTGCAACATTGTTTTCCAAACATTGCACACACGCCCCCTGTTTCAAGGATCATATCCACCGCTATGCGATTCTGGAACGCCATCAGACTGGTAGCTGCCAGTTGTTCCTTCATGGCCACAAATCCCTGTTCAGTATAATTTCCAAGTTTTGAACATTGTAATGTAAGTAATTTATTCTATCCACATTTTTGTTTGGGGTGATTAGAAGGAAGATAGACTCCCAACCTGCTGCGATCTGATTAGCCAGCTTATACTCATCTGGTACGCCCCGGGGGATGCCAATCGCATCAATGTATGTTGGATCTCCTTCCCTCCATGCCTCCCGACGATGTCGGGAGGGTCGACCCTTCACCTCCGAATTATGAGCCGCCAATTGTATCTCCTCCACTGTGGATGGAAAAACAGACACCGGTAAGAGCAGTGAGACCAAAGTACCTAGTCCTGCCGCGTTTCGGCAGGAGTCGTATAATTTATCTACCACCCCGCCACCATAGGCCAGAACGTGGTATCAGGGGTGTAGTTTGTTTTAGAACGCCGGTACACCACGTCTCAATTTATCGCCCCCAGCTTCAGACCATGCCCTGTAAGGTTTAAGCAGGTAAAATGATTAAACAGTGGAAAAATTGACTTCCTATTTACTGCGTAACAAGATAAACACTGTTTCAATATTTTTTTCTTTCTTGCCAAGTAGGACACGTTTTTTCATTTGTAAAAACACTTTTCCCCAAAAGAATGGTGATTGAGGGAGTTGTTAGACCCCATCGTATTTTCTCTTGTCTGGTAGGTTATCCTAATCCTTTGTAAGATGGTTTAGTCTCACTTGAAACCATATGGAGACGTCAAACCCAATATAAAAGAGTTCCCTATAGTTTTATGGTATTGCTTGCTGAGCAATAATCTTTTCAATTAATATTGGTGTTTCCCGTATTTTATTAAGTCAGAAAGTTTATCTTCCCCGTCCCCTCAATGTTTCAATTGAGACCACCCTTTTACCAAAGTAGCTCCACATAGTGCTTGCCTTCTTTACACTCCATTAACAGCGCCCAATTATCCCCCGTTTGGGAAATCCCTGTTTCAGAAATAAATTTCACAGGTTAATATGTCAGTCCAAGCTTTCCAATCTTGACCAATTTCTGCAACAAGGCTTTTCCCAATCTTCAATTTTTTTTTGCTGTTAATGTACCACACATATTTCCCACCATAGATTGCCCCTTTGTATGGCAACCGGGACGTCGCCGAGTCCAAATATATATTTTCATTTTGGAAATTTGATTTAGTAGGTAATGTTAATTAAATGTAAATGTGTATGTTTCTCGGTTTACCCTCCCGTAAGAAGGTGTATCCTCAATTGAAACGCCTCCGCCTTTTTCTCCAACTGGAGAAAACAACCCTACTGTGGAAAGGAATAGAATCACAATCATCATTAATCTCATTGCCCCAAAAGCAATAATTGTTTTCAACATGACTTTTTGTCTTTGTTTAGGGAGTTTTCCTCTTGAAACGTTTCAATTTAGACAACCTTCTTACTGTGGGAAAGGTGCATCCGTGTCCCCTTTCAGTAACAAGGACCCTCCCACTTTGCGTTGCTCCGATGTTTCTTCTTTTATGCTGCTTATCAGCATCCAGTCTTCAAGAATCACCGTCGCTTCGTCCGTTTCCTGTTGACAAGCAAAATCTCCCTCTGATAGTCTAAATTTGGTGTGTGCGTTTTTTTTTTTTTTTCTGATTGATTCGCCTCATCATCCAATTGTCTTTGTGTAGTGAATAATAACAATTTGTAAGGTCTACCAAACAGGACTTCATATAAGGTCCGCCAATTGTGGATGGTAGACAACTATTATATTAACAAAATGGGAGCCATTATCACTATAAATAGTTTCTGGAATTCCATATCGTGGAATGATATCCATATGATCTAATAAAAATAAAATAAAATCTATATGTATTTTTTGAAATGGATATGTGGGTATGCATATAGATTTAAACCCTAAGCCTTGTAGTGCCGTTGTAGCAAGGCCACCTCCCCCTTGTCGAGACATAGGTCTTCCCTTGACTCAAGCCCAAATTATTTTCTTTTATTGATAGATTATGTCTCGGTGGTCTGCCAATCAAAAAACACAAAAAGACAAACTATCATTCACGCTCACACTCATAAACAGAAGAATTTAGTGTGTTCAACCAGTCTAGCATCCATAATTTCATTTTGTGGGAGTAAACTGGAGTACCCGGAGAACATCCACTGTCTCGAGGACGCCATGAATACCCCACATTCCGGAAGGTCTGGATCCACCCCGCATTCATTAGTAGATCCTTTAATATACACACCCCCACTCTAGCCTTTTAACCGTTTGTAAAAAATTTCCTTCAAGTTTCACACAAAGTTATATCCTCTTTAATGCTATCAGTTTAGCTGTTTGTTCCCCGAATTGAGGTCGGAATAGTTTCACATCTAAAGTTTTTATTTTTTACAGCCGCCATGACCTAATGGCCCCCTATCAGGTTTTTTGAAAATCCCAATTCCCTTTAATAGCATGCCAATCACCTTTTAATGCGGCCATCCAATTTTGTTTCTACTTGTTTCAGGTGATACGATAATCTCCCCCATTTGTAAAACTAATTCATCCACGCCTATTTTATACAACATGACGCCTATGGCCTTTATTACGTCGCCTTGACTCCAAATTCTATGAACCAAGATAACACGCCTAATTTGTAAGCGAATTTCGCCCATCCCATTTTGTTCATAGACAACCCATCTACCTAAAGCGTCACTTGTTTCAAAACATGAAAGGCCCCACTAGAATTCGTGCATCCAGCGCCAAATAGAGCCTATTTACACATTTGTCTCAAACTTGTTTTAGATATGGGGTCCCCAATTTCCCAAAATTTCCCAGAATTAATGTACTACCACATCCTGTCAAAAACCCAAAACGACTAACATAACCTGTTTCTAAGCGGATTCGGATTCTGGAATTTGGAGAATTTCTCCTTTCCCTCCCTTATCTAAGCTTGTTATTGCCACTCGTTATCACTGTAACATTCAGGCGTATTAACCCCATCGTTGCTGAAGTTCTCACCAATTTGCATGCCCTTAATGCCGTAAAAGCAACGTTATTTGGTTGTATCAATTGACCAATGCTTATCCAATCCGTAATATCCTTAAAGTCATCAATATGACCTGTGACAAAGCATATTTCCTCCTGCCAGGACAACAGACAATGTTCTTTCAAGTGCACTTTGAAAAACATTCCATGTTACTCCATTCTTAGGGAAAATATGCTCATCGTAAACCAATTATTTTATTTACAATTCACCTAATTATTTGGATGAATGCCATGAATTTTATCATGCCACTATTGCATTGTAAATTTCCCATCTGATGTCGTTAACAGCCAAATAATTCAATACCTACTATACTTTGTAAATCACCTCATATGATGTTTACTTAAGACACGAGTCATTTCCCATAGCCTGTTACCAAAACAAAAATCTACAACAATTAAATGAGAGAAATCAACCTTTTGTTAGACAATTCCTAATTACAAACTTTAATGTTTTAAAAACCTTATCGTCACCAATATACCATAATTTTGTAAATTTTGTCATCCTGGCCTTTTTTTTTTTTTAAACAGCCAACCTCCTGGATTAAAGTATTTTGAACAATCAAAAAATTCTGAAATAGTATTAATATTATTTTATCCTCCAAAAGCTAGTTTCCTTTAACTAAGAGCCCTTTGAAATCCACAATTGCTCAAAAATGACTATTTTGGTCTATTTCCCAAATCCAAAGCTTTTTACCAAATCAACCTTTTACTGAACAGATTTTCTATCCTCTTAATACATTTCATTTTAAAACCCAAAATATCAATGCGAAAGCATCCGCATAACCTTGCATTTCTTGCAGACCATGTATTGTTCTTATTCTGAAAAGTCCAAACAGAAAACGCAATTAGCCGTTAACTATGACCTCCACTCTTGCTGCGAAAACAGCATTGTTATCTTATGTTTACAAACCAGCTTTTTCCCTGTGCCCAAATACAACGCTTTTTAGAGAAGACAACCATTAAAACGTCAAATTAACCCCTCTTCCGATATTCAACTACATCACAATAATTTTTTTTTTAAGACCCCATATATCCAGAATATGTATGCTGCAAGCACAACAATATGGCAAAAACCCATTTTCTGCCCTCAAGTTTGCTTCAGCACCCCCAAGGCCAATTATTATTATTATAATGTCTTCACGGAAAGGATCACAAAATTTTAGTCGTTTACACGGTCCGAACGCTCCCGAAAGCCCAACACAGTTAAATCGTCTGCCCCGCGGCCCACATGTTTCACTCCCATCTAATCAGGAGCCGCTGCACCAGAAACGCTTCCCCCGCAGTTGACACATTTTTTGGCAAGTCTAGAGCATAATAAAAACACAGGTGACATTCCCTGCTAAACATTTAAATGATCATTTTGTATATATTCTTTTGTCTTTTTAAACACCATCTTCCCGCTAGCGGACGGGATCAAAAACCAAGCTGC
>NC_135518.1:1536852-1614942 GCF_051989575.1 Stigmatopora nigra | reverse complement strand
TATCTATCTATCTATCTATCTATCTATCTATCTATCTATCTATCTATCTATCTATCTATCTATCTATCTATCTATCTATCTATCTATCTATCTATCTATCTATCTATCTATCTATCTATCTATCTATCTATCTATCTATCTATCTATCTATCTATCTATCTATCTATCTATCTATCTATCTATCTATCTATCTATCTATCTATCTATCTATCTATCTATCTATCTATCTATCTATCTATCTATCTATCTATCTATCTATCTATCTATCTATCTATCTATCTATCTATCTATCTATCTATCTATCTATCTATCTATCTATCTATCTATCTATCTATCTATCTATCTATCTATCTATCTATCTATCTATCTATCTATCTATCTATCTATCTATCTATCTATCTATCTATCTATCTATCTATCTATCTATCTATCTATCTATCTATCTATCTATCTATCTATCTATCTATCTATCTATCTATCTATCTATCTATCTATCTATCTATCTATCTATCTATCTATCTATCTATCTATCTATCTATCTATCTATCTATCTATCTATCTATCTATCTATCTATCTATCTATCTATCTATCTATCTATCTATCTATCTATCTATCTATCTATCTATCTATCTATCTATCTATCTATCTATCTATCTATCTATCTATCTATCTATCTATCTATCTATCTATCTATCTATCTATCTATCTATCTATCTATCTATCTATCTATCTATCTATCTATCTATCTATCTATCTATCTATCTATCTATCTATATATATATATATATATATATATATATATATATATATATATATATATATATATATATATATATATATATATATATATATATATATATATATATATATATATATATATATATATATATATATATATATATATATATATATATATATATATATATATATATATATATATATATATATATATATATATATATATATATATATATATATATATATATATATATATATATATATATATATATATATATCAGCAACACGCTTATTTATTAATCTTTAATCATGTATTTATTTGTTAACTTACTTATTACCTATCTATTTCTGTCTAAAATGCCTTACCTATTTCTGCATTATCACCCTCGTTACTGTGACAACGAAATTTCCCGAATACGGGATGAATTAAGTCCAATCCAATCCAATCTATCGTATTGAAATGAAAGGAGTATCAGACCACTGCAAATCTACCGAGGCCCGGCAGTCACTCAAAATTTTCACCTTGAACAAAGTGAAGACTAATCAGAGATGTAGCCGTGATCTGGATGACCTGCAGAGATCTACAGCTGAAGTGGGAGAGTCTGTCCAAGACAATCAGTTGTACACTGCACAAATCTGGCCTTTATGGAAGAGTGGCAAGAAGAACGACATTACTTATATTATTAAAATATTCATAAAGTCTCAGCACTTGTAAAGCTGGGAGACTTGCCAAACATGTAGAAAAAGGCGCTCTGGTCAGGTGACGCCAACATTGAACTTTTTCACCTATGTGAAACATTGGGCTGGCAACCTCATGATTTGCTTTTCTCTAACCAGAGACAGGGAAGATGGTTAAAGCTGATGGGAAGATGAATGGAGCCAAATACAGGATCATTATGGAAGAAAACCTGTTGGAATGCAAAAGACCTGAGACAAATTTATCTCCCAATAAAGCCAAATATACATTGGAATTGTACACACGAAAATTGAAAAACGTACACCCGCCAATAATACCCAATTTATTGATAATTTTGATATTAGACATTTAGATATTAATGCTCTGACATTGTCAATGCAATGACAAACTCAATTTCTCTCATAGTTAGATTTTCGAGACCGAGAGATTTCCTGGTTGATCGCTTTCAACAGTAAACTCTCATGATTATAATTTTGAGAGCGAGCGAATCCGGCAACAAATTGTCCGTCGCCGAAATGTCTGGCGGCGAATTGTCCGTCGACGAACTGCCGGCAACGAAATGTCTGTTCGACGAACTGTCCGGCGACTAAACGACTGTTCGACGAAAAGTCCAGGGACGAAGTGTCTGTCGACCAAGTCAGTCACAGGGCACATAGAGACAGTTACCCATTCGTACTCGCAATCACACCGTCATCGAGCTTGAATTTATCTCATGTTGCCGCATCAAAGTCAGGCGGGTGAAACACAAGGCCATCAAGTGGCTTATATTTAAATTGCTATGTCATTTCTATCATTATTAAGATTTTAACATTTTATTGCATCTTTTTCATTCTTCAGCAGATGAACCAAATTAATTGGTCAGTGAATTTAAAGTGAAATAACTGACCTTACAGATAAATTGGAAAAGTCTGGAAAGATGGATGTTACCATCGCTGTAACGTTGATCAGAGGCCAGACGGGTGCTGTGGTGGAGCGCGCAGTAAATGGTGCTGTGGAAACAGAGCTGGCTGAGATGCTCAAAGTGGTGGGGGTGAAAATTGAGGAGCTGAAGGTACAGCTTGCACACATGAAGTGTGAGGTGGCAATGCTGCAGCGTGAAAAAGCCCGGAAGGAAAGGAGAATGATAACGTCCAAGCAAAGCTGCGTTACACTGAGTTGAAACTGAAGTACTACAGGCAGGGTGTGGAGGAGGAGCTGCACAAGAGAACTGCGAGCACCTCTCTGCTACAAAGCAGCAAGCCCAAATGCTCTCTGGCACAGACGGGTGGTACCAGCATATTCTCCACTGAAGAATCACCATCGTGCTCTTCTCAGAAATCCAAAGCTGATGATCCACCAACAAGCAACCGAGGTAAGTCATTGGATGTGTCTATACATTTAAAAACAATTGATGCAGCCGATTTCTTGACCTTTCTCATGAATCTAACTTGTTCTGGACAGTAACCCCTTAATTGTGGCTGTTTTTTAAATGGTAACAGGTTTATTTAATGATATTTTTTTTACAGCTATTTGGACTCTAAGTCATACCTGAGTAGAAGTCGCACCGGCCAAACAATACACATTGAAAAGATTGGGGAAAAAAAGATGAAAACAATTTTTCATTCCAAATTGTTTCTTTAAATCTCCACATTGTGTCAGTCAGCATAGCATCCAACCATGCTGTCAGCCAGACATGAAAATTGTTAGTTTTTTACCTAAAAACATGTGATGGTGGTCTCTCTTGCCTGAAGACCAGAATGTCTAAAGAGCTCCAATTAGGCATGTCATTCATTCGACATTCTCAAACTCCCACTTGGAGACGCATCATTTAAATATATCTGCTTCTGTGTCTGCAGCTCTGCTGTGTCGTCTGGAACAAGATGTTCCTGTAAGCACGGGTAGAGAAAGTCAGGAGGGCGACTGCACATAAAAACTTGTTTGGCACCAAAACAATCTTGACCCTTGCTCCTTCCCCAACCCATGATGCTGCTCAACCGTCTGCCACCCCACTTCTGGCCATTCATGGATGTCCACAGGCAGATAGCTCCACCCTGGCTGTCTCCACAACACAGGTGATAAAATGAGGCTGCGTTTACTGGAGACTCAATTGGCAAATTGTTTTAGATGCCGTGACGCATATAGTGGGGAAAATAAGCATTTAGTCAACCACCAATTGTGCAAGTTCTCCCACTTCAAAAGATCAGAGAAGCCTGTAATTGACAACATGGGTAAACCTCAACCATGAGAGACAGTATGTAAAAAAAACAACAACCGAAAATCATATTGTTTGATTTTTAAAGAATGTATTACCAAATTATAGTGGAAACAAGCAAGATTTATGTCTGTCATAGAGGTCTAGCTTCTTCTAACGAGGTCTCCACTCGTTACATGTGTTAATAGCATCTGTTTTAACTCATTATTGGTATAAAAGACACCTGTCCACAACCATAACCTCTCACTCTCCAAACTCCACTATGGTCAAGACCAAAGAGCTGCCAGAGCACACCAGAGACAACATTTTTAAACCTGCACCAGGCTCGAAAGACGGAATCTACAATAGGTAAAACGCTTGGTGTAAAGAAATCAACTGTGGGAGCAATTATTAGAAAATGGAAGACATACTGTTACGATCCCGTCGCGTAATGCGACGCGATCGGGGGGGAAGGTGAACCCAGGTACGGAGACGCCGATGGAAAAGGGGAGGCAGTTGCGTTGCATTTGTTGTTTGGTTTAATTAACGGAAAAACTTAACATAACAACTTGGCAACTTAACATAAACAACTTGGCTTGAAAACTTACTAATACGGAAATGAAAATGCAGCGTGGCGTGGCGTCAAGAGAACGGCATGACGAACGTAGAAACTCAGGGGACATTCAACAAACTCATAATGCTTAAATAGCCAGGAAAACATAATCATCTAATTGCCACAGCTGATAAAAATCATGACATCATGCCAGGAGGGGCAACCAAGCCACTCCTGACAGTACCTCCCCTCTAAGGGACGGATCCTAGACGTCCCAAGGTCAATTCTAACATGAGAAACGAGAACAAACAGGGAGGGTGGGTGGGAGACCTAATATTGTCCGAGGGTCGTCCACACTGACCCATGAACAGACGAAGGAGAGGTCGATCCGGCGGGCGTC
Source organism: Stigmatopora nigra (assembly GCF_051989575.1). Classification (NCBI taxonomy): domain Eukaryota; kingdom Metazoa; phylum Chordata; class Actinopteri; order Syngnathiformes; family Syngnathidae; genus Stigmatopora; species Stigmatopora nigra. The sequence goes on along the minus strand of NC_135518.1, from coordinate 1,610,383 downwards.
CGTGCCAGCCTGAAACAAGACGAGGCAGTAGTCGGTCCGGCGAGCGTCCTTGCCGGCCAGAGACGAGACGAGGCAGTGGCAGGTCTGGCGGGCGTCCACGCCGGCCAGAAACAAGAGCTGGCTACTGCCTCGAGACGAGGCAGTGCCGGCCAGAGACGAGACGGGGCAGTGGTCGGTCCGGCGGGTGTCCGCACCGGCCAGAACCGAGACGAGGCTGTGGTTGACCCGACGGGCGTCCGCGCCGGTCAGAAACGAGACGAGGCAATGGCAGGTCTGGCGGGCGTCCGTGCCGGCCAGAAACAAGACGAGGCAGTGGTCGGTCCGGCGGAAGTCCGCGCCGGTCAGAAACGAGACGAGGCAGTGGCCGGTCCGGCAGGCGTCCGTGCCGGCCAGAAACGAGACGAGGCAGTGGTCGGTCTGGCGGAAGTCCGCGCCGGTCAGAAACGAGACGAGGCAATGGCAGGTCTGGCGGGCGTCCGTGCCGGCCAGAAACGAGACGAGGCAGTGGCCGGTCCGGCAGGCGTCCGTGCCGGCCAGAAACGAGACGAGGCAGTGGTCGGTCTGGCGGAAGTCCACGCCGGTCAGAAACGAGACGAGGCATTGGCAGGTCTGGCGGGCGTCCGTGCCGGCCAGAAACGAGACGAGGCAGTGGCCGGTCCGGCAGGCGTGCCAGCTGGTCCTTTAAGTCTTGGCCAAGCCGCCTGCCTTTAGGAGACACCAAAAGTTTAGTACGGTCGGGCACCTTACCCTGGTTGCTCGGGGCGACGCCAACTCCCTCCTCCCGGGAACCCGGAGCATTGCTTCTCTCGACGTCGCCGACCCCTTCTTCCAGGGGCGCCGGCGAATTACCACTCTTGACGTCACCGGCCCCGTCCTCCAGGGGCACTGGCAGCCTGAAACAAGACGAGGCAGTAGTCGGTCCGGCGGGCGTCCGTGCCGGCCAGAAACGAGACGAGGCAGTGGCAGCTGGTCCTTTAAGTCTTGGCCAAGCCGCCTGCCTTTAGGAGACACCAGAAGTTTAGTACGGTTGGGCACCTTACCCTGGTTGCTCGGGGGGTCGCCAACTCCCTCCTCCCTGGAACCCAGAGCATTGCTTCTCTCGACGTCGCCGACCCCTTCTTCCAGGGGCACCGGCGAATTACCACTCTTGACTTCACCGGGCCCGGCCTCCAGGGGCAACGGCGAATTGCCACTCTCGACGTCGCCATCCCCGTCTTCCAGGGGCGCCGGCGAATTACCACTCTTGACGTCACCGGCCCCGTCCTCCAGGGGCACTGGCAGCCTGAAACAAGACGAGGCAGTAGTCGGTCCGGCGGGCGTCCGTGCCGGCCAGAAACGAGACGAGGCAGTGGCAGCTGGTCCTTTAAGTCTTGGCCAAGCCGCCTGCCTTTAGGAGACACCAGAAGTTTAGTACGGTCGGGCACCTTACCCTGGTTGCTCGGGGGGTCGCCAACTCCCCCCTCCCAGGAACCCGGAGCATTGCTTCTCTCGACGTCGCCGACCCCTTCTTCCAGGGGCACCGGCGAATTACCACTCTTGATTTCACCGGCCCCGTCCTCCAGGGGCAACGGCGAATTGCCACTCTTGACGTCGCCGTCCCCGTCTTCCAGGGGCGCCGGCGCATTGCCACTCTCGACGTCGCCGGCCCCGTCTTCCAGGGGCGCCGGAGGCTTGTCGCCACTTCTGGGCGGGCAGGTGCTGGACGGGCAGGTGCTGGGCAGAGCGGTGCTGGGGAAAGCGGTGCTTGGGAGAGCGGTGCTTGAGAGAGCAGTGCTTGAGAGAGCGGTGCTTGGGAGAGCGGTGCTTGGGAGAGCGGTGCTTGGGAGAGCGGTGCTTGGCAGAGCGGTGCTTGGCAGAGCGGTGCTTGGCAGAGCGGTGCTTGGCAGAGCGGTGCTTGGCAGAGCGGTGCTTAGCAGAGCGGTGCTTGGCAGAGCGGTGCTTGGCAGAGCGGTGCTTGACAGAGCGGTGCTTGACAGAGCGGTGCTCAGATGGCCGTCAGTCACCGGAAGCCTGGTCCGTGGCTTCGGTACGGGTGCGACTGGCGGCCCCAGTGGCAACGGGAGTACTTTGCGTGGCCTCGGCACAGGAGCTTGGGGCACTTGAAACGGCGTGGTCGGCCGGGTAACTTCGGGCACTTGGAACGGCGAGGTCGGCCGAGTATCTTGGACGGACGAGGTCGGGCGAGGAGCTTGGACGGACGTGGTCGGGCGAGGAGCTTGGACGGACGAGGTCGGGCGAGGAGCTTGGACGGACGAAGTCGGGCGAGGAGCTTGGACGGACGAGGTCGGGCGAGTAGCTTGGACAGTGGTTTGAGTGTCCAGGCACTCCTTTCGCTTTGCTCTACGGCGTGGCGCTCGGTGCCTCCTCTGGGAGGATTGCACAGCACCCCCGCCATCACGTGGTGGCCCATAATAGGTGGCCAGCCCACTATGAAATTGCTGGTCAGGGTATTCGGACTAGGAATTGTCGGGGAAAAAGTAGGGGTACTCCTCCTCCGGTGGAGGGTCTCGGGGTCCGAATTGGTCGAAGAATTCACTATCGGATTCCGAAACACCAGCGAAAAAATCAATTTCCTCACCGATGTCCTCCTTTCCAGAATCTTCAGGCTCCCTCCATTGTGAACCATATCCGCTGGTCATAGGCATAAGATAACTTGGGCGATTTCTGGTGGTTGTACGCACCTGGGCATCATGATTAAACTGTTTGGGCTTCCCAGTGCGACGGACATAGCGGTGAGGGGCGGGGGGGGGGGGATGTAGGAGTAAATGCGCATCTAACTCTCCTACCAGCTGAGACTCATCTCCAGCAATGATGTGCCTGAGAGCCCCACACCACATTATAAAACTTCTAAAAGATTCTGAGGGGTTTCTTATACACTCCAAGAAGTCCGGTGTCTTCGAGGTGGATGGTTGGCGTCGCCGAGCGCGTCGACGCGAGCGTGGGTGGAGCTCCGCTGGGTCCATGATGGTCGGATTGTACTCTTACGATTCCGTCGTGTAATGCGACGCGATCGGGGGGGAAGGTGAACCCAGGTGCGGAGACGCCGATGGAAAAGGGGAGGCAGTTGCGTTGCATTTGTTGTTTGGTTTAATTAACGGAAAAACTTAACATAACAACTTGGCAACTTAACATAAACAACTTGGCTTGAAAACTTACTAATACAGAAATGAAAATGCAGCGTGGCGTCAAGAGAACGGCATGACAAACGTAGAAACTCAGGGGAACAAACCAGACGATCCGACAAACGTTAAAAAAAACTCATAATGTTTAAATAGCCAGGAAAATATAATCACCTAATTGCCACGGCTGATAACAATCATGACATCATGCCAGGAGGGGCAACCAAGCCACTCCTGACACATACAAGACCACTGATAATATCCCTTGATCAAAATCTCACCCCTGGCGTCAAAATGATAACAAGAACGTTGAGCAAAAATCCCAGAACCACACGGGGATTCAGAGAGAGCTGGGACCTCCGTAACAAAGGCTCAGTAACACAATGTGCCGCAAGGGAATCTAATCCTGTACTGCCAAATGTGTCCTTCTGCTGAAGCCAGTACACGTCCAGGCCCGTCTGTTGTTCGCTAGAGAGCATTTGGATGATCCAGAAGGGGACTGGGAGAATGTGTTATGGTCAGATGAAGCCAAAATAGAACACTTTGGGAGAAACACAGGAGTAGAAAGAATACTGAATTGCATCCAAAGAACACCATACCCACTGTGAAGCATGGTGTTGGAAACATCATGGCTGGGCCTTTCAGCAAAAGCGAGGAGTGGCTTCTTAAAAAGCATTTCATGGTCCTGGAGTGGCCTAGCCAGTTTCCATATCTCAACCCCATAGAAAATCTGTGTATGGAATTGAAAGTCCGTGTTGCCTCACGACAGCCTTCTAAAGGAGATCTGCATGGAGGAATGGGCCAAAATACCAGCAACAGTGTGTGAATAGCTTGTAAAGAGTTACAGAAAACGTTTGGTCATTATAGCCAATAAAGCGTACATAACTAAGTATTGAGATGAACTTTTGGTATTAAACAAATACTTATTTTCCACAAAAAAATCTGTGACTTTCAGTTTTTTTTCTTCACATTATGTCTCTCATCTTTTCAAGTAGGACAACTTGCACAATTGGTGGTTGACTAAATACACATTTGGCCCACTGTATCTGATGCTGTTTTTACACTGGTTGCTTAACACAAAAATGCATATGAAAACTTATAATAGCTTAATTTCTCATTAGTTTTTATATTTATTTATACACTGGTACCTCTACTTGCCTATCTACGTACAAAATCTTCAGGTTACGAAACACTTTAACTTACAATTTAGTGTTCCAAGATACATTGTATAAAGCAGGGGAGGGCAAACTTTTCGGCCCGGGGACCACATTGTTTTTAAAACATTGACAGATGGGCCGGGTCAGCACAGGATACGATACATATCAAAAACTGCATCCGTTAACAGAACATATGAAACATAAACAGAAAAAAAGGACTAAAGTATTAACACACTCATCACTCATCATTAAAGTAAAAAGTATAAAGTACAGAGTTAAGTAAAAACGAATGAATTAAGAAATATTAAAATGTAAAACACGAGAGTGGACAGAGCTACTGCCATTGGTTTCCGCGTGACGGCGCCATCTTGGAAAAATATAAATAAATAAATAAATAAATAAATAAATAGATGGGGAGATGGGGAGATGGGGGGATGGGGGAGGGGGGAGGGAGGGAGGGAGGGATCGATCAATCCATCAATCCATCAATCCATCAATCCATCAATCCATCAAGCAAGCAAGCAAGCAAGCAATCAAATAAATACATGAATGAATGAACGAACGAACGAACGGACGGACGGACGGACGGACGGACGGACGGACGGACGGACGGACGGACGGACGGACGAACGAACGAACGAACGAACGAACGAATGAATGAACACATACATATATACATATATACTTATATACTTATATTCATATATACATATATACTTATTTTCATATATACATATATACTTATATACTTATATTCATATATACATATATACTTATTTTCATATATACTGATATTTATATATACATATATTCTTATTTTCATATATACTGATATTTATATATACATATATACTTATTTTCATATATACATATATACTGATATTCATATTTACATATATACTTATTTTCATACATACATATTGTTACGGCTGGCAGCCTGGACACACCAGTAGGAGGTGTTTTATCTCCAGCTCTGGCTCCACCCCTGTGACAGAGCCCTGCCCAGGCCAAACACAGCTGTAATTAATTCCCCAATCATCCCTCCTGCCCTTATTTAAAGCCTTTTCAGTTGTCAGTTTAGCCCTTGCCTTTTACCTTGCCTTCTTGCCATGGCCTTTGCCTTGTTGCTGAACTGCTGCCTGTAGGCTTGTGAGTACGTTACTCCATGTTATATTTTGTATGTGGTGTTAATGATTTTGGGTTGCATAGGGGGACTTGAGATAAGTTTAGACACCCTTGGGTATACATATAGTTTGTGCATTTAGACACAGTTATTCCCCTGTCTAGATTATATTACATCAGTTTAACAGTGGCATCCTTCGGTCTTATTTCCTGTATTTTGTGGGTGTTCATTTGGACACCTGTCTGGGAGGGGGTTTTTACCGTGTTTATTTGAGGGTGCCACTTTAATGTCTCGTGCTTCCCCTATGTTATCCCGTAGTCTGTTTTATTGACTTTATTGTAAATAAAAATAACTGAAGGCTACTTGCAATGTGTGTCCGAACTCATCTTTGACCGAACCTGTCTGCTGTGATAGTTGCGACTCTCTGGTATATCATACCCCAGGGGGAGTCGTAACACATATATACTGATATTCATATATACATATATACTGATATTCATATATACGTACTTATATTCATATATACATATATACTTATATACATATATACGTACTTATATTCATATATACATATATACTGATATTCATATATACATATATACTTATATACATATATACGTACTTATATTCATATATACATATATACGTACTTATATTCATATATACTGATATTCATATATACATATATACGTACTTATATTCATATATACATATATACTGATATTCATATATACATATATACTAATATTCATATATACATATATACATGTACATCTGTGTATGTATTTATTGAGTTGAATCCTCTCTCAGAACTATGAGGTGGACGTGCTAACTACTTACCATTCTGCTGGAAAATAAATTAATCCGATCACTGCAAATAACATTGGAAATAATAAATGGACTAAAATAATATGCCCATCCCTAATAATTATACATTTATTGTTTTTTTTTTTTTGGTAAGCATTGAGAACCTTAATGTAAGCTACACACGGTAACATTTTGAACATAATTTGATGTAAAATCAGCAAAAAATTGGGCATGTTCAATTGTTTTCATCTAAATGTAAAAATGGAAGTAACAAACAGACTAGCCACACAGGTAGTAAATCTATTACTCTGACTAAACATTAACTACCTTGATCAAATGAAACTAAATTGCTAATCAATAATCATAATTTAGGAGATGATAAAGACATCTGAAATGAGTCCATGAAAAGATTGTTTTTTTTAACAGACAAAAGAGAGCGTATGAATTAGGAGTGAGTAAATAATAAGAACAAGACTACATGCTCAAACTTCATAATGTTAACATATGATAATTGATAGACATATCTTTTCAAGATGACGTTACAGCCATTGACGCCCATTGTTAAATGATGCTGACAGAAGCTAATCAACATTGCCCTAACCATTGCCATTTAACCACTCCCCCCTAAATCCAAGAAAACTAAAACAATCAAATATAATTGTGTTTGTACTGAAGATGCTATGCATGCATATACTATCCATTGACCAACTTTTGGGAGATGGCACCAGGCAGGGTGTATAGCAACAGGACTAGGAAGAGTGCCGTGACAAGTAGTACCGTACCAATGATGATGTACTTCTTGTAGTTCCGCCAAACCAGGTGGAAGAAACATTTAAAGGGATTGACAAACCATGAAAATGAGGTGTCCGGTCGACTAGGGTGTGGTTAGAAAAGGAACATAATGATTTGGGGAACATGTCATCCATCCATTTTGATCAGTAAAATACTACTTATTCTTACTTGGGTTTGGGCAGTGGTTCTGGTTCCCGTCGACCCCGGCCGACTGAGTTCTTTCCAGTTTCTTCAGCCATTACGAGATGGAACTCAGCCTCCACTTTTCCCTGGTGAGGTGGGGTGAACACTGTCAGTCAGGTGGACTTAGAATTTTGTTTTGATTACAGCTGGCTCTCAACCTGTGCAGCATTGTAATGTTTGCATACCATCAGCTCTCCAGACTTGTTAAAAGGCCACCAGCCTCTGGACCTTTTCTGCTGGAAGATTGATATTCGCTCTGTTCCATCCGTGAAGACATCTCCCTTGCATGATTTTGCTGTCTTGGTGCCACGTGGAAAGCAGTGAAGGTCTAACTCCACCGTACCTGAGCATGTGCATGCAAGGAAAAGGAAAAGTTAAAGATGAAGTTTTGGAGTTAGGTCAACTCCAGTGACGCACCAAGAAAGTCATCGGAGGACAGCGTATCAAAGTCCCACACTTGAAGACTGAGGATAGCTGGCAACTTCTGTTCAGATTTATCCAGAGAAAATATACTGTCTCTCTTCTTCACCACCATTACCTTTAAAGACAAAATTTAGACTCCAACTGAAAATATCCTTGACAACATTTTAAGGCACTAATATCTGATTGTAGGATATGGTAAAATTATGAAAATATGAATACTTAATATAGAGTATGATGCAATAAACAGTAAATGCCTATAATTTGGAACACATCTCGTATTATTCGTGACCGGAGGTTTCGACGACGGACACTTGGTCGACGGACACTTGGTCGACGGACACTTGGTCGACGGACACTTGGTCGACGGATAATTCGTCGCCGGATTTGCTCAGGCTCAAGATTTTGTGGTCTTAGAATGTACTTTAAAATTAGGTTTAATATTAAAGCAGGGGTGGGCAGTTAATTTCACAAAGGGAATTAACCTGTGGCCATAATCTTACATATTTACATGTATATGTTCATTAATTTGTGTAGTCCCTTTATCCAATAAATCTAACTCAAACTCAAGTGCAGTTCAAATGCAGTTGCCAGACGACCAATCCATTTTAAGTGGAACCTCTGGTTGAAATGTACTGTTGACAAGGGCAGTGAATGAATGGTCTCTTTAATTGCCAATGGCCCAATGAAAACGGATTGGACGCCGATTGCCGTCAATGGGAAAATATGAGTTAACCTCACACACTGACTTGTCTAAGCTTTTGTGTGGAATTTTGTATATTCAATACTGGCAGATTCTTCAATGGACAGCACAACAAACTGACCAGAGGTGCGACTACAACATGAAGGCTATGTGTTTATTACCATTGGTTTGTTAATTTATTGTTGTTTGAAAAGGAAACTATGTTCATTGGAGAAAAGACGAAATTAAACAACATTAATTAATCAGCATTACATAGTAAATAGACCAAATTATTGCGTCCCGAAATCATTGTTTTACTGGTCAGTCAGCATCATGGACATCTAAAAAAAAGTCACATCTAAAAAAGATGTAAAAAAGATTTTACAAAATAGAGACGCCAACAAACATCGGTAAGTATATGCTTTGTTCTGGCAAAAGTAATCGCTGTGTTGAAAAGGCCTTTGCTCGTCGCTAAAATCAGTTTTGTGCTCACACAGACCTAACCTCACCTCACAGTCAAAGTCAAACAACTTCCAGTTCACATAACTTAAAAATAAGGAAAGTGATTTAATGATCCAGGTTGGATGTATGCTTCAGGTTGCAATGTTTTTGCGTTGAGTGTTGTGTTTTCTGGGTTGTCTCTAAACACACCGTGTCAGACTGAGTTTACCAGAGTGTGAAGGCTATTTTGGGTTTGTTTTGTTGGCATCAGCCAACTGGTGGTGCAGTGGTTGTTTTGCCTGACTTCCGTGTGGGTTGCATGGGTTTGTCTGCCACTCGATGGTGTGGTGATTGTCAGGGCGAATAGCTATCAATGTGTACTTAACAACTGATTGACAACCAGTTTATGGTATATTTCATGTTTTGCCCGAAGTCAGCTGGGAAAGGCTCCAGCATTCCACTATCCTGACAAGGATAAGTGGTATTGAAAATGAGTGAATTAATTGATGTGGGTTTCTGTTACAGTCTACAGTAGTCCGGGCTTTGGGTTGCAAATAAATAATTTAAAATCCTAACAATGATGCTGTTGTCCTCATAGAAGCAACCTTTTTTCATACTCATGATATTACTTCATTCTCTTAATATTACGCTAAAAGTAGTATGTGCACATAGCTCTTAAAGCCTCCCATCTTTCTTCATCATCCACTGCTCAGGAGTAATTGTAATTTCAGCACCTTACCTGTTAATATTTTTTACATTTTTCTACAAAGTTGTTTGCCAAAATTTTATGGCATAATCTGACCTATGCAGAAATTCTGTTTACGTTGTTAGCATAGGAAGGGAACGCCTTTGTAACTTAGACTACCTGTATATTCAACCACAACCTAAAGGAGGTATAAAAATGTTGCCTTTTGCCATTTGTTTCAAATATCACCTTCTCAGCAGGCAAGTAGTTGAAGGGGAAAACAAAGCGCCAGTTAAAGTTTCCTTCCCCTGTCAGAGAGTTGTAGTGGACATCAGTCTCCTGACAGTCATCCTCCAAACCTTTGAGCCAGCTACAGAAGATTGATAGAACTTGCTTACTCCACCTCCATGCTTACATAGAAGGTTATAAGTGACAAATATTACCCTTTTATATAAATATCACTGGACCGTTGACCGGTCAGGAAGTTGCTGTCCTCTAGAACTACATCTTCCGTGTTCCAGATGATGACTCGAAGTTCATACCTGCGAGCACATGCTCAATGTTGACAATCTCTTCAAAAAACTTTCATGCTTTGCCTTCATCTCACAAACCCGCCTTACCCTTTGGGTTTGCGAGGGGAAATGTCAACTGCAGGTCCAGGATAAGGCAGGTCCATGGGGAACATGTCCACCCACATTTGGACTTGACCCTGAAAGTGCACACACCAAATCATCCGTACTGTCTTGCTCTTACTTGCAGAACACAGAACTTTTTAGCTGGTATACCTTGATTCCTCCTATATTTCAAACCTCAGTCATACCTGATCCATCCCGGGCCGAGCCTTGTTAAAAAGCGTTCTGGTCTCAATGTGTTCCGGAACCAGCTTGCACCCAATCGTGTGGATCTCAGACCAACGATGTAGAATCTTCAGGGACAAGTCCTCGTAGGACTCCATCGGTTCCTCGTCTGGTAAATATGGAATCATCCGGATAATCATAGGTATCAATCACACTTGGTACAAACAAAGTAGTATGAATGCACCTTCATGCATAAAAATTGTCTTCCCTGTGAAGACATTGTTAGCCACGGTAATGCGTCCTGGACTGAAGTTAGGACCGTCCAAGTTGTTTTCTCTGCAAAGCTTTGTGAGCAGCTCAGATGGCTTCAGACAGTCTCTCCAGGCATTATAACCTTCACTGGGGACAGAATTGGACACTGTCACATTGGGCTAAACACCACTTTTTGCCATTTCATGCGATAACAAAATGTTTTCAGCCAGTTTTGGTTGCATTCACATTGCAATTTATCAGCTTGCAGCACACTAGTGAAGAATCGATTCACTGGGTGTACAGTGTTTTTAATGGCTGCATTGCCTGGCAGTTGTGTGACACCTGTGTGGAACGATCTTAAAAGTGGGGATTATGTGATATCAAATAGTGCCTCCAGCAGGAGAGTGGCTGAGAAAGCAATTTGAATCTATTTTAACAGACCTATTTTAAGCTAACAGCATTAAATAGTACGTGGAATTACCTTTTGTGGGTGAAACTAATAATCCTGACAGTGTCAACTGCTCAAGACAAAAATAGGGGCACCCATATTACCATATGTTCACACCTATCGGGCGCACCTAAAAGTGTAAAAAAAATCTCCAAAATGGTTGATGTGTGCCTGGCAGTGTTGCATGAGTTATGTGACAATTTGGAATGAATTGTTGATGCCAATATAACAGTGAGGAGAACCAAAGGCATGGGAGTGATGCGTGTCGAGAGTTATAATGGATTGTGGATGACTGGGTTCAAGTGTCGGCCAGCACTGTTTTTTCGAGCTATCGCCAAAGCTGGAATCAAGCTCCCAGAATACTCTGACTGACAGTGGAGCTAGCTACTATTAAAACATAGCTCCACTACCGACTAGCATAACATACACCAGCCTAGTGTCATGCTAGCCCCCAATGTATTGACAAAAAAAACAGGTATGATCAGATAAGGATAATAAAAGTAATAATCCAATAAGTTAATATGCAATAAGTTAATATGCCTGTCTTTGTAAATGCAAAATATCAAATTAATCTATCTTGACAAGAACCTGATGCTTTTCAATGACAGAAATTACAAATTTAAGATGTTGTGGCAGCCATATTGGTTCTAATGTTGAAAAATCTCGATTCTTTCGATGGTTCACATTACTGCAATAGATGTCACTTTCGAACAAGACATAAAAAGAAAAAGTGGAATTTTGTTTTATTTCATAATCACAAATGTACAATAATTTCCTTTCTGTGTTCCGAAAGAGTGTTGCCTGTACGGAGACAAATTTAAAAAAGAATTCAGAGGATCCAGGAGGTATGTCCGTAGCAGTCTACTTTTCACTATGTCTGTGTGCAATATTAGCATGAGATTCACAGTACGAAGGTATCAAGGCTGATATTTTAACAATCAACCGCAAGGCCTTCGATCAGCCTTAACAACTATTGACATGTAACATGTCAATAGTTGTTACAACAACAGGTGACATGGTAAACACATTTATCAAGGCTACTCGCTTCTGGCCAGTCTGAGCACGTTTTACTATGGTAAGATAGTTTTTTTCACGTTTTATGCTAGATACGTTTTTTTATTGAATTTCATTCATAAACGTCAAAATACATTTTGTTTAGCGTTTTATCTTTTCTCTTCGCACATTACCTGTGGAGAAAGACCATGCTGAGCCTATTCCAGCTTTGTGTGCATTTTGAGTCGAACCCTAAATATTGACATTCCTTGATATGCTCAAGTCATAGCACGCCATTGCGGCATAAAAGGATCTACATGTAGGGTGTCAAACCGGTCCTCAAAGCGTCGCAGTGAGTGCAGGTTTTCATTCCAACTGAATAAGAGGACACCCTTTGCAAGTGTAATCAGTTGATTATAGTCAGCTGCTAATTATTTAAGAAGACACCTCATTGGTTAAATTGTTGGCACTGGATTAGTTGGAACAAAAACCAGGACCCACTACGGCCCTCTGCGGGATCGGTTTGACATTCGTGATCTACACTGTGGCTTACTTTTGTACATAATTCAACAAATGTTAATGGGTTCCACCATGCGGCTAAGAGACACACACAGGAAGTGAACACTCTTCCCCTCAGGAGATGCACGTGTTGCTGCATGCGAGAGCTCTGTATGCTGTGAATAAATAAAAATAAATGTTTGAACTAAGACCTCCGATGAATAAAAAATAAATGAACCATCATTATGATGTATTTAGATACAACCATGAAGTTGACATGACGAGAGGACATCAATACAATATCACTAACCCAACCTGCCCCCAACTGATGAGGATCTTGCAGAATTGATCCCATTGGGGCATAAAGGCAGCAGACAACGACGAGGATGAGGATAAATAACCTGGTCTTATTTATTTAAGAAATCTGCAGATTTTCAATGTGGCACTCAGTTTTTGACAACCTACATATCTGCATATTCGTAAAAAAAAAGAAACGGCGGTCGCCATGTTCATTGTGCGCCAAAAAACTCTAGCAGAAAGAACCTCCTTCTGCTGCCCCTACGGCACCTCCTGGAGATTTAATCGAGGATCCAATCCCTCTCGAATATGACGAAGAGGAATTGGACTAAAGCTCCCAATAACCTGTTTTTTTAAAGAATTTAAATCAAGCGGAAGGACTCCATCATCAAATTTGCCGATGACACCACTGTGGTCGGACTCATCTAGGGGGCGGGGGGATTCTGCCAACAGAGATGAGGTGAACAAACTGTCTTTGTGGTGCTTGGTAAACAATCTCACACTATACACCACGAAAACAAAAGAAATAATCCTTGACTTTCGCAAACACAATGCAGATCTGGCCCCACTCCTCATAAATGGGTTATGCGTAAACGGGGTCTTGTACTCCAAATTCCCGGGGGTCCATGTCACGGACAAGGTCTCATGGTTTACCAACACCACGGCAGTGGTAAAGAAGAACCAGAAATTACCATTTTCCAAGGGTACACCGGAGGAACAACTTGGACATTAAGCTTCTGGCAACCTTCTATAGAGCCACTGTAGAGAGGACCCTGTATTGTGGTACTCTGCAAGCACGGCAACAAACAGAATAGCCACGCAGCGAGCGATCAACACCTCCCAGAAGACCGGCTGCTCTCTGCCTTCACCGGATGACATTGCCAGCCCTCGCTACCTCAGCAGAGCCGGGGGCATTGTCAGGCACCCATACCACCCTGGTGTGCAATAACAATGAGCAATATCTTAGATTGTGAAATATTTTAGAATTTACCTTTCAGACATGAATTTGTATATTTTTATATTAGTTATTTATGTTTTTAATGGGAAAACACACTTTGTGGAGTAGCACCACCAATTTAGTGGGGGAGACTTTATCCACGGCAACGCGCTCGTAGCTGAACAAACAAATTTAAATTAACTTGGCTTAATATATACATACTCACTCAAATATAATTGTAACTTTACACAAAACTGAATTTGAATTATTATTCATTATTTTTTTTAACTTCGTTCTCTGCGTTAACTGTTTGTCACGGCTCCACCCTCACATTCGCTATCGATGGGCTGTTTGCTGTTGTATTCCCTTCAAAATATTCCGAAAATGATGCACACAAATGTCTTCACAATAGGGTAATGCACAACCACTTGCCAAGGAGAAGTAGTCTTGAATAAGCGATCGCGGGAGCTAACGGGATGAGGAAGGAGAACAAGAAATGCAACAGCTCAGCCTACCCACGTAGTGATTGTGGGTAATGAAGTTTTATTTTGAGAAAGGGTGCCATTGGCTATTGATGTTGTGTGCACAAGTATACTTCATTACCCAGAAAGCCCTCTTTTTGCCTGCGCATGCGCGTTTTGCGTTTTCTGGTCCATGTGTAGGAGAAACTTGCGTGAAGAAATCATTCAGTGCTCGTAGATATCTGTTATAGACGAAAGAGATGCGACAAAAAAGACATGCTACAATGATAAACAGCCTCTCACGTCAGAGCCATCTGGCTTTCTGGCATCTCGAAATTTTTCTCATATCTAGAGCTAATAATTTTCTCGAAATTTTCCTCGTATCTTGAGCATCTCGTAGGTAGAGCTGCTCGTATGTAGAGGTACCACTGTACAGAGAAACGGTGTGGCGTGAATTACAAAACGATATGTTGAAAGCTTTGAAGATGAACTTGAGCCATGGATGGAACACGAAAGAACAGCCACTGCGGAGAGCACCTGAGAGAGGCCGCATTGGAATGGCTTGGGAGTGATGGCTGTTGGATGATAAACATAGTTGTATACAAAGACTGGCATGCAGCATCGCATGAGTTATGTGATTATTTGGAATGGTTTGTTGATGCCATGTCAAAGTGTTGGCAGGTACTGCAGTTTCGGCTTTTGTCAAAGCTGGAATCACTATTAAGAAACCCCATGGCAACAACTCTGACCCTGACAATGAGATGGAACCCAGCATTGTTGGCAAACTCGCCCACTGGGCTGAACTCATGGCAGATAGAGAAGATGAGGAGTTTGACAGACTTGTAGACTTTTGAATGCTCTGACTTATATTACCGCGAATGCACATTACGTCAATAAAACACAATCAAACTCAGTTTTGCTTCAGTTGCCTTTTTAAAACATACGCTAGCATGCGTCATTCTGGCACAACTATTACAGGGCATCCATTGAGCCAAAGCGCCTTTACTGTGGGCAAAAAAAGAAATAAAACCCACAGCTGAGACAGCACCCTAAAGGCATGAAAATACCATATATGTAGTACAATGTTGAAGTCATAGCATTAGGTTGTTATTGTTATTTTATTATTATTTTATACAACGTGAACGTGCTATAACAAGTCAAGATTGTTACAACTCACAGACTGTACTCAGTCGGTAGTCCGCAGGTTGCTCGGTGTCGGCTATAGAAGCGGTTCTCCAAGTCAATTCGGGTCTCCCCTATTAGGTCATCACCTCCCACCATGTCGTAGTCATAGATGAGTACTGATAGCAGGGACTCCTGAGGAAACGTTGCCTGCATCTCAAATGACCTGGAACAAGGCAACAGAAAGAAATTAAACTGATAGCTACCATTGAAGACAAAACTGTCAAAAGGGACAATGCTACCTCCCAAAGACTGGGTTCAACTGTTTTGGGATATAATTTTCACGGTCTTTGATTTCGTTTTTGCCAAGTTGAACAACAATGTAAGGGTCTGCTTTTCCATCCAGGTCGGCTGGGTGCAGGTTTGATGCCTTCAAAGACAGTGTAACGAAGAATAGTAGGACAGCAGTTTAAAATAATCAAATAATACCAACAATTTTTCAGAACATGATATTATGAACAACTTACGGCTACAATGTAAACCCGAATTAGGACTTGAAAAGGTGTATTCGGCGGAATTCCCCTGTTGACTCTAAGGCGTCCATCATCTTCCTCCCATGGCCCTTCATCTTCATCAATTCTATACAGGCAAAACGCACCCTACAGAGAAGTAAACTCCATGTCGTGAAGCAGTGAAAATGTGACAAATACTTAGTTTGGCATGATTGCATCACCTTAAACTTGCCAACAAATTGCTCCTCTGTTGAACTTTCTTCCTCATTGGACTTTCCTCGGAACAGCTCGTATGTGTTAACCCAGTCATCAAAGGGTCCAAATTCTGCCTCCAGCTCATTGTTGTATAGCTGGAGCAAAGGAAGTTATGAGGTAAAAAGCCACTAGACAGCCATTTACATTCAAATACAGAGCTAGGATTTTATAATGAAATGAATCAGTCATTTCAGTATAAAAAAAAATCATGTTTTTCTTTTTCCAAAAACATCTGTGCATGTATAATGATGTCCAATACAGTAACGTTTAGATCAGAGGACACCTATGCTGTCTGTTTTTCCATATCTCCCTTCTCCAACACATCTGAATCATTCATGCGGTGGCATGCGTTGACGTTTAAATTTCTCCCCCCAAAAAGCCTGTTTTAGGCATTTGAAGGACATTAATGCAGTTTGATCGGCTAATTCACACAGGTTACAGTGTTTTAAGTGGCACTGCTCTCGTGTGTTATATTAGAACGACACAGATCCAGAGCAATAACTCCAGCCTATTTGACAAAAGTTAAGAGTAGTTTTTCAGAAAATTTAAATAAGGTCAGCATGTTGGTGTGTGTGTGTGTGTGTGAGGTTACAAAGGTGAACCAGAATGTTAAAGCCCTGCAGCCACGCCTTTCAGTCTAAGGCAGTGCTTCTCAAATAGTGGGGCGCGTCCCCCCCGGGGGGGGGGGGGGGGGGGGGCGTGTTGCGTTACCTGGGTGGGGGGGGGGGGGGTGGTTCGTGTAACCCTGGGGAACAGGATTTTATTTGGCCATACTAGTATAAAGTGTAATTGCGCATCCAGTACAGTAGCTGGCAGTGGCGCTCTCATTTATTTTTTATTTCAGGCATAGATGCACTTAAAATCTTTTCTGTTGCAGACTTAAAACAAGATTTAATAAAGTTATGTTAATAAGGATAAAATGTTGTACTTATAACAATTTTATAAAATGATTTTATTTATAGTCACGGTGGGAAGTGGGGGTGGGGGGGGCGCATGGTTTTCTTCTTGCTAGGGGGGGGCCTAACAGAAAATAATTGAGAAGCACTGGTCTAAGGTCAACATTTTCTAGAGCAGGGGTGGCCAACCAGTCAGAGACCAAGAGCCACATTTTTTACTGTGTTACCGCAAAGAGCCGCATTTTTTACTGTGTTACCGCAAAGAGCCACATCACACACATACCTTTGCTCAGCCAGATTTATTGTAAATGTCACACACCAGCATAGTAATGACATAAATTGACTCCTACAGTACTAACAGCACAGGCCAGTCATTATCAACAATGAACATTGTGTGCACTGTCTCACACAGACAAACTCTCAGTTCAACCAAGTCCACAAACAAAAATATAATAATTTACAATAGCGTTTTTCTTTTACTATGCATGTTACTTAGTGGGACTTCTGGCATAAAATCAGAGCCTATTTTTGCGCAACATTCGCTCCTTGTGAGCTGTCATTTATTATGAATGGCTTTTAACTAGCGCGCCCACCAAGTGGGTGTACACCTCGCTCTCCTATTGGCTGCTCCCGGCTGAGCACTCTCGCCTTGGTCTGCGTCGCAGGGGGTGTGGCTTTTTCAGCCGACGCTCGATCTTTGGGATACTTTTTGTGTGCGCGACGCCGTTCATTGTCGCTTCTGGTTCACGGGAGCTCTCCCACTCTGTTAAAAACGTTTACTCAAATGACCTTGCTCCTACTGGGAAACTTTGAGGTATTTTCATCCCAAGCACATGCGCATTGGACGAAAATACCGTATTGAACTCAAGCGAAGCGCACACGCAAATAAAAATAAAACACAAATACAAACTTTGATATGGACGTAAGAGCCGCATGAAACCGGGCAAAGGGCCGCATGCGGCTCGGGAGCCGCGGGTTGGCCACCCCTGTTCTAGAGAAACCGTTACTAGATGAAGCCAGAGACTGCAAAGGACAGAGGTCCAATTGTAATAAAAATCATTTTGTTATTTCAAGTTGTTTGCGACCTCCTATTGTGCAAAAAGGCAACAAACTACCAAGCAGCAGCCGCCTATTAATAAATGTGACATTTTCACCAATGAATACAGGGTGCTGTGGTGTGGCCCTAACACGTCGTGTAGTCTTTTGAGAAGTCATCCAAATAATAGTATATTAATGCATAACTTCACTACATATACAGGGGAGTAAGATGTAAAATCAATCAATTCAATTTGTTGTCTCCAGATTGGGTACAGTGTGCCAGTGTGTGCATGTCTGCTCCTTTGTACCCGTCTCATCTCCTACCTCATGTGTGTGTGCGTTAGATTGATTGTTGAAACAGTTGAAAATAACTAAACGCGCAAGCATTTTCCAATTTCTTTCTGAACCACCGCTGTTGAATAGATTCAGCTGTGATTAATATATATTCACATTAGTGCAGATTAACCGACATATTCTTTCATAGGTGTCCCTGCACGAATGTTGCATGCGTGTGTGCTTATTATAGTCATGTTTTGACATTAAGTGTGCTGTGTAAAAATGATTTATTTTGGTTCAGGGGTAAATTGTGATACGTGCTTTGATAGATAGATCCTTATTTGGAAATGTAGTACTATTGGTTGTTGTAGATGTAAACTAATGTAGTCTCGACAATTTACATGGTGATGTTGTTGTTGTTATAGAGTCACCAAAAGCACCTGACGGTAATCCTCAGAGGTGCTAGACTCGTTACTAGGAGGTCGGTAAATTTGCCGAAGGAGAGACCCAGCCGTCAGCTATAGTTGCAATGGAGGTTTTATAGCCATAAAATAGTTTTTGAGCATTGGATTGATTCAGACATAGCTGAAGGCGTTGCTAGAAAATTCACGGACCGCCACTGAACCCAAAAAGTACAGTCGAACCTTGTGATACGACCGCTCGTCAGACAACATTCTTGTCTTACGACAAAAATTTTGATCCAATAATTCGCCCAAGATACGATCCAAATTTCGTGATGCGACCAAGCCAGGTGGCCATGGCACTGTCTTTTTTTGCAATTTTTTCGTGTATAAAATATTTCTACGACCACTGGGCAACTTTGCATTTCCCCACACGCCCGCTTTCCCCCCCGCATTGGTCACATTTACATACCAGGTAAACAATATTACTATGGATCGGCAGAGTTCTGCAAAGAAAGTGTGGGGCTACGTGTTACTGAGCTCGCTAGGCAAGACGAGAGGAATATGTCAGCCATTTCCACCATCCTTAAGCAGAAGAACGCATCAAGACATATGCCTTGATTATCGCCGAGGAAAGTTACATCCCCCAGCAAGTTTTCAACTGCGATGAAACTGGTCTGTTTTGGAAAAATATGTCAAGGCGGACATCGTGGCAGAGAAGAAGGCATTACCGGGACACAAACCTATGAAGGATGACTAAACGCCAGCGTTGTGTGTTAATGCGAGTAGTGACTGTAAAGTTAAGCCGCTACTAGTGTACAATGCGGAGAACACGCGTGCCTTCAAGAGACAACGTCAAGAAGGAAAACCTACAAGTGATGTGGCACCCTAATTCTAAAGCTTGGTTTTCGCGTATTGTGATAATATTTGTGTGCGTCATTATCAAAATATTTTGAAGGGAAGGCAATATATAGTATACAGTACACCATATAGAATACGGATACAGAGAGTAAAATTCATGTTATAACAAAAAAAAAATGTCTGTTTACAAAAACAATTGAGGTTCTAGAACACTGTTCTACCGAACAATTTACTGTATTAAAATAGACCTCCATAAAACCTGAAACTGTATTTAAAGTGGATTTCCTGGTTCTCATGAAAAATGTCGAAAAAACGACGGTCAAGTCAAACGGTGGTGTCTCAGAGAAATGTATCAGAAGATGCACGATCCTCGGATAGACTCGGGCGAATGTCCCGCTGAATTTCCCGGTTCTCGAAATCCAAAACATTTTCTAAGTCCAAAACATTTTCTAAGTCAAACGGTGGGGCGTCAGAATGGTTCAGTCCGAAGCATGCACTATCCTCGGATAGGCTCGGTGGAAAAGCCCCGGTGAATTTCCTGTTTCTCAGAAAAAGGTTGAAAAGGAGACTTATGTCAAACGGCGATGTCTCATAAAAATAAGTCTGACGTGGTGCACTATCCTCGGATAGGCTCGGTGGAAATTCCCCGGTGGATTTCCTGTTTCTCAGAAAAAGGTTGAAAATGAGACTATGTCAAACGGCGGTGTCTCATAAAAATAAGTCCGACGTGGTGCACGGTCCCCGGATCGGCTCGGAGCGAAAGCCCCGGTGAATTTCAATTTGATATTTTTCATTATTATAGATTTTTTTAATATTTTAAATTTTTATTTAAAAAGACGCGAAGCTCTGAAGCCGTGATGGTGGAACCGCGAAGTAGCGAGGTTCCACTGTATAGTTATCCAAGTTAATTTAAATTTGTTTGTTCGTTTACGAGTGCGTTGTTGCTCCCCGAACAGCCCCCGCATCCGTGTATGTCATTGTATCTCCCCTCCGCGAAATGGGTGTAATTTTACATCTATTAAACATATTTTACTACTATTAAACCACTTGTTATTTATTACTTTGTCAATATATGTCGAATTAGAAGAAATAAAACCTCTTTTTCAATCCAAAATTGTTTTTTGGGTGGTTTTTCAGAGGGTTGGAACGAATTAATTTGTTTTCAATTCATTTCAAAGGGAAACGTCCGCTTGAGTTATGATATGCTTGTTATACGATCACAGTCTCGGAATGTATTACGATCGTAAGTCGAGGTACCACTGTACATGAATTCGTCATCTGTTATTTTATTTTGAAAATATTGTCGGGATGCATTGTTTCTCACTTTAGACACCCCACCCCATACACCGTACTGGGATCTCATTGGCTGTCTTACAATAATCACGATTCATGTTTCAAAAATCTCTCTTATGTACTTTTGATCGCTGTTTGTCGTTTTTTTTGTTGTTGTTGAGTGTGGATAAAGCAGCTGCTTCTGTTTTTATCATCATGCCTTCCTAGAAAATTGGTCAGCGTGGATGACAAGTTGGTTGAGGGGCATAAAAACAAACTCTTGAGTTTATGGAAGACTCGACAATATGGGCTGTAAAACGAGAAGACAGACAAGCAGGAAGCACCGGGCATTGGAAAAACAAAAATCTGGAGAAAGTTCACAAATTTTCTCTCTTTGTAGCAAAACAAAAAAAGTGTCCACGAGTCGTGCGATCGCCCACTTTGATGACGATTGTCTAGTGCATTATAGAAAGATTAATAAAAGTCATCAAAGGCTATCATCTTAGACTTATCGTCTAACAGTGTGGTTGTCAATGTCGTTTGTGTGGGTGTTTGCTTTTGCCTCACACACACACACACACACACACACACACACACACACCTTTGATCAGCCTTAAATACCTATCAAGGCTACTCACATCGGGCCAGTCAGAGCACGTTTATAATTGGGGTGGGCTGGCGACGCCATGAGCAAGCGGTGACAAACACAAGAGCTTTTTAACCTTTTATGCAAGATCTTTTTTTTCTCTTGGAATTTCGTATATAGATGTCAAAATAAATGTTGTTTCGCGTTTTATGTGTTTAGCTTTTCTCCATTTTGAAATAAATGACCGTATTGGCCGCATTGTCTAGCGTCATGGCGTGATGGGGCATGGTGTTATGTCTTTCTCACTATGCAGTTTCGTGCATGTTATCTTTTTACGTGCATATAAGCCGTAGCCTCGAATCAATTTTTTTCCCACAAATGCAGCTTTATATGCCAGTAAATACGGTACGTTTACAATTTTTACTGATTGATTGATTGGTGATTGCGGTGAAAAAAATTGAAGTTAAAGAATGAGAAAGTATTATAAAAATGATTTTGGGAAAATAGGCATAAGGCTGGAGAAGAATGTTGCGCTGACTGACCAGCATATTGTTTACATTTAGGACACAAGGCTAAAAGGAGGACTGTTTATACATACCTGTCAACGTATACATTTTCCCCCTTATTTTATCATTTTTTTTATCATTTCAAATCGTGCACGCCGTATTGCAACTTTTGTACGTGTATTTTTTTAAGTAGTTTTTTGTAAAACCGATCTAATTTTTCCCATTTCGGCTCTAATCCAGATCGTCCTGGTCCATGGTAGCAAAAAAAACGTCATCTCAACTGCTAATTTTGTCCTGTGTTAAGCATGATATGCGTATATGCATTCCCCTTTCACAAGCCCGCCTTTTCACTATATGAATATAGCCAGCAAGCAATGTACTCAGACAGTCAAGGTGCCAGTGTCATACAGCGACATCTACAGAATCTTAAATTTAGTGCATACAAAAGGCGCACCGATTGGGGATTACGTCCACTTTGGGGAAAATTTTACTTTTAAGTACACTCTATATGAGTAAATGTGCCGCGTAGCATTTGTACGGTTTATTATCGCTTAA
Source organism: Stigmatopora nigra (assembly GCF_051989575.1). Taxonomy (NCBI): domain Eukaryota; kingdom Metazoa; phylum Chordata; class Actinopteri; order Syngnathiformes; family Syngnathidae; genus Stigmatopora; species Stigmatopora nigra. The sequence continues at coordinate 1,588,011 of NC_135518.1, read as the reverse complement.
TAAGAGGAATTGCAATCATTAATAAGGGGAATAATTGGCTGAGGTTCACAGGTATGTCCATTCATTTGAGGGGAGGAAAAATCTTCATGGCAATTTTAGAGGTCAAATTTTAGAAGTATAAAAGTTACATTTCGCATGTCTGTTCATATTTTCTCAACTATAGTGTTTTCTCACAATGGTTGTATTGCTCAAACTGTAAAGCATGTCTGCAAAACATGCAAGTGTAATTACAATGCAAAATGTCAAACATATGAGGATGGCATGAAAAACAGACTGGATAAGTCCCCTCGAGAATCAGAGCTGGTGACCCCAGGTGTCTATATCTGGTGCATATGTTTTATAGGTGCTGATTTCAATCACTGCAAATAAAAAAATGACTTCATTTTTATGAATAAAAGTACCTGCAGGGTGGCCAATTTGGAGCGCAGACTCAGGTTCTGGTTCTGCTCTTGCATTTCTTTTCCCTTCTGTTTCTTTTTCTTGTTGCCGTCCAATGAACTGCTCACTAACAGAATATGAACAAATGTACAGTTTTGAGAAAGGAAAGAGAAAACAACTTTCTATAGGCGGGGGAAATAAACAAGTCATAGCAGAACTACACCAAATCTTAAACTATCAATTTGGATACACTAAGGCCGAATGACTATCTACGCCAGTGCTTCTCAATTATTTTCTGTTAGGCCCCCCCTAACAAGAAGAAACTATTCGCGCCCCCCACTTCCCACCGTGACTATAAATAAAATCATTTTATGAAATGGTTATGAGTACAACATGTGAAATGTTGCACTCTCGCAAACATGACAGAAGTAACAATGAGAGCGCGACTGCCAGCTACTGTAGTGGATGCGCAGTTACACTTTATACTAGTACGGCCAAATAAAATCCTGTTCCCCAGAGTTACACGCGCCCCCCCAGGTATCGCACCACAACCCCCCAGGGGGGCGCGCCCCACTATTTGAGAAGCACTGATCTACGCTTACACCACTCAAATTTTCTCATATGTCCTTACCCAAAGACTGTATTCCATCGCTGAGCAAGCAGCAGTACGGCACTGCTGTAATGCACAAAAGTGTGTGTGTGGGTGTGAGACAGATGGCTGGGTAAACATATTATTTTTACTCTATTGTTTGGTATCTTTGAAGCTTCCATCCAATATATTTAACAATGATGAGTCAACAGGAGGGCAGCCTGGTGCTGCGAGTTGTTAGCGCGTCGGGCTCACAGCTCTAGGTCCCTGGGTTCAAATCCAGGTCATGTCCATCTGTGTGGAGTTTGCATGTTCTCCTGCGTGGGTTTCCTCTGGGTACTCTGGTTTCCTCCCACATTCCAAAGGCATGCATGCTAAGCTGATTGTACACTCTAAATTTCCCCAAGGTATGGGAGTGAGTGTGCATGGTTGTCCATCTCCTCGTGCCCTGCAATAAGCTCGCAACCGATTCAGGGAGTCCCCCGCCTCTGGCCCGGAGACAGCTGGGATTGGCACCAGCACCCCCAGCGACCCTTTGTGGATAAAGCGGTTCAGAAAATGAGATAGGAGATGAAATGAGTCAACAGGAGAAATGATGACATGAAAGGAGACTTAAAACAGAACATTGTAGAATACTAGCTATTATAACTATTAAAAAAACAGCACCCTCCAGGACGGGAGTGGGCAAACTATTTTACAAAGGGCCACAATGGGTGCAGGTTTTGCATTCCAACCCATTCTCACCAAACTTGTGTTCTACAAGTACAATCAGTGGATTACAGTGAGGTGCTTCTTGTTGTTTGGAGAAATCTCATTGGTTAAGCTCTGTGCTAGATTGGCTGGAACAAAAACATGCACTCTCAGCGGCCCTTGAGGTCTAGTTTGCCTATCCTTGCTCTAGGACATCAATCTTCGGTTTATTACTTTTATGAATTGACTACAGATTAATATCTCCCGGCACATCACTTATATTTTCATCATTGTGAAGCTACAAATGGCTCAGGAAAGCTCTCCTCAATTGATAGACAGCCTTTTCTGTGGAGTACAGAATGTATTCTTTATTCTTTTATTCAGTATAGTCACTAGGATAGAATTTGGCAGAGCCTAGTGGAAATTTCCATCATGACACCTATGAGATAGGGGCGCGTCATATACCATGACACGCCCATTTCTTTGTTCAACTCTTCCCGCCTAAAGTTTGTACCTATGTCACATGACCCTTTGTTCAGAAAACTAGCTTATCTGTTGTGGGTAGCTGAGATCCGAACTGGTCAGGCTGGGGGATGGACACCTCTCCCAGTGCTGGCTACTCTGACCCCATCCTTCAACTGAAGTCTGGTAAATTCTCATCACGACCGACTTTTTGTGCTTCCTCTGATCCGAAGTTATTGAATGTATATGGATTAGATCCGACATTTTCCGTTTTGCGTTAAGTACTGTTCCACAATAAGGCACTCCGACGGATCTTCATTTGTTAATATGATTCATTTAGAATTTCAAAGCACAACGTTGGTTTTTAGTGGTATTGCAAATACAGTCGTACTTCTACTTACGATTGTTTCCAAGTACCAAATCTTCAGGTTACAAAAGCTTTCTATATGCAAATGAGTGCCTCAAGATTCGAAATCCCCCGAATATCAATACATTTCCCATATGTTTTATCTTTTTTAGAAGTTTTCGCGGATGCATTGATTCTCACTTTACAATCTCATTACACTCAACTGGGATCATAATAAAACTCCTGGTTTCAAGATTCTCTTATATCTGTTTGACCGCCGTTCGCCGTTGAGTGCTTGAATTTACTGTATTTTCACACCTGTAAGGCACACTTAAAAGTCTGAAATTTTCTCTAAAATGGTCGATGCACCCAATCGGTCGACGCGTCTCGTCTGTGCACTAAATATTTTTTTTTGTTTGGCCCTGACCGCTTGAGTGACTGGTTTTATTTCTTGCCGGCACACTACTTATTGTGATCAACCCAGCGGACGTTCACCCTAAAAATAGCCTACCCGCGCATTCCAAGCATTATGGTAAATCCACTTAAAACATCCCAGAGGAGTGGCAAGCCATTTGACTTATGTGTTAGCAATGCTTTTAAATCACAAAAAACACTCTCAATACTCAAACAAACAGCATATTAAAGCGATACAGTGGAAATGCTTGACGTAAATGACAAAACAATGTGGATGTGAACGCTTGGAAAATGGACTGAACACAATTTAACAGCTTTGCTAATGGATGGCCAACATTGTAGGTCGGGCAGGCAGCGTCGCACAAGTTACGTGACATTTTGGAATGAGTTGTCGATGCTGATATAACAGCGAGGAGAATCAAAGGCTTGGGAATGATGCATGTCGTGAGTTAGAATGGATTGTGGATGACTGGGCTTAAGTGTCGGCCAGCACTATTCGAGCATTCGCCATAGCTGGAATCAAGTTCCCGGAATACACAACTCTGACGGACAGATGGGCCTAGAATGTTCAACAACAATTCTTTATATTACAGTGTATATTTTGCCACAATGAAGCATTGTCAAACTTATTTTTGCTCGTCCTGTCTTTAAAAAACACGCTAGTGCCCAGCGTAACATACGCTAGCAGCTACCATAACATACGCTAGTGGATAGCATAACATATGCTAGCGGATAGAATAACATATGCTAGCGGATAGCATAACATATGCTAGCGGATAGCATAACATATGCTAGCGGATAGCATAACATACGCTAGCCTAGTGTCATGTTAGCACCTTATCGGATAAAGCGTCCAATGTATTGACAAAAAAGAGAAAATATACCCGCAAGTAAGACTGCGCTCTATAACACAAAATACGGTACGCATGGAGGAAGCTGTGGCTGACTGCCTTCGACAGACTGGCAGTCGAGCCTCAACCGCCACTTGCGATGTGCAAAATTATTCCGCGGGTGGTAATGAGCACAAAAACGAATTGGTCGAAGGGGCACCAAAACGAGCTTTCAACGAAGGAGGAATTAATGCAATCCTCGGCAATACATGAATAATTCAATGAGACTTTCAACGGAGCAAGAATTAATACAATGCTCGGCAATAGATGAAGAAGGTGGCTGAGGAGGAAGCAGCTACCATTCCAACAGCACAAATGAGAAAAATAATGGGAGAATTTTTTTTAATAGATGTGTTCAAACGCAATTGTCTTTAGGTCTCTTTTTCTCAAAATGTCCGTCACCAAACATTGCCAAAAGGGAACTTAAACCCAAGCAGGTAAGAAGCAGTGGTGATAAATAAAATGGGTGAAAATTAGGTGCCAAAGAAATCAAAAATTGTTAATGAAAAAGATTGAAAATTCAATGGAATGTTGTTTTGAAATATTTATCTCTTTTGCCAGCTGTTAGCTTCTTGACACTTGTGCACCTGCGCTTAAACACCAATAGATTTTGCATGTTTATTATTCATGATAGGTCGGAAAATACAACTTCAGGAGCAGGGTAAGAACGAGTGAGATCAATTTAAATAGGAAATATGTTTATTACCGGACTGCAGGATGGTTGGAGAATGCTCCGACAGCTGTGAACCTCTCACAGCCTGCCTTCCTCGCAATTCTCTCTGAATGAACACTAGGTCAGTCTTTATATAGGAACTATCGGGTAATATTCCTAAGACAGTGATGTAGGACAGAGCTTATGTAAACAAAACTGGGCTAATATGGTTAGACATTAGCAGGTTTAAGTTGTATGCAAACACGATATTTTTATAGCACACACAAACTGCCGCAGCCTATCTTATATTGCGCGTTTCGAACAAACAGTTCCAAAGTGAGTTGGCCATATTCCACAATACAAGGATACAATTGCAAGGCCAGCTAGTTAGCTATCTTACAATTCGTAGTGCGAACAAACAATTGCAAGGCCAGCTAGTTGGCTTATCCACATTCCACTGTCCTAACAAACAATTGTAAAACCAGTTTGACCTTATTGGCTCGACATGAACAAACATTTATTAAGCCAGTTGGCAGGTCTACCCCAATAATTCATTTTAGTGGCGTAATAAATAATTTTATGATCATTTTCTCCCGTCTTTACATCTTTCCGACAAAATTGGTACACTTTGACCAATTTTATTGGGTTTAGTTTTGTGAGTATCATAGAACAATTTAGAGAATTTACATATAAAGTACGGTTCTACTAAATTTTCAACTTATAATAAAAGTTCTGGAACCAATTAATTTCGAAGTGAAGACTATGACATATTTTAACCATATATCTAATGAAGACTGAGATATTTTACTCATTCATTTTATTATAGCTGCTTCATTTTTATATATTGCTGCTGTATAATTAAACACTTGTTTTTAACTCAGTATCACGCAGACTGGCACGGTCCCCCTATAATGATGCCTATACAAAGAACAGGCTCTTTGTCCAATATCCTTGTGAAGTTGAATACAAGGAAGCTCCAATGCAGTCCATGCTGATAAAGGAGTCAAGCGGTGAAGATATTCAAGGCCAGCCGTAATAAGAAGACCAGTGTGGATATCCAAGGCCAACAGAGATCCGTGGACAATGGACAAGGGAATCCAGAACAAAGACAGCCTTTTAGACAGTCGTGGATCAATGAATATTCATTTTTGTATTACTATAACTGGGTAAACTCGGGTTGGGACATTGTCCTTTATCATCCTCCGCTACGCATAGAAACGCTCAACGGGCTTATTACTTGGGAGGGGGACCCGGTGCTCTATATAGATCAATTTGTCAGGAATATAGGTATAATAAACAATAAGGAATTGGAGTCAGGTGCTAAAACCTGACGTCTAACAGTAGGCAAAGCAGGGGTCGGGAACCTTTTTGACTAAGAGAGCCATGAAAGCAAAAAAAAATGGAAATTTATTTAAATGAGAGCCATATAATATATTTTAAAAGTGAATTAAACTAAATGTCAGTATAATAAGCATCTGCATTTATTCTTTTAAACAATGTTGTTATTACACTCACCATTAATGCGACTTCTGGTGCTGCATGAATTTGCTGACGTCTTTGTAGTCGGGTTGGTACTTGGTGAGGTTAAGCTTCATGCAAGCGTTGAGGCTTTCATCCGTTAAACGTGATCGTAGGTTGGACTTGATGGTTTTAAGATGTGAGAATGACTGCTCACATGCATACGTAGATCCATACATGGACAATACCGCAATACCCACACACTGCAGTATGTGGTATGTGACAGGAAGCGCGTTCCAACTTTCGAGAATCAGCTGGTCTTCGGGTTGTGTTATGATCGAGCCGCGTAGTGCGACGCGATCGTAGGGGAAGTTGAACCCAGATGCAGAGTCGCCGAAGTAATGGAAAGGTGAGGCAGATCTGTAGCTCTTGTAGGTTGATTTAATAAACGTAGTAACATAACGTAAACAACTTAGCTTGATCTCTCGTGACAAACGGAATGAACATGCGGCGTGGCGTCAATGGAAACGGCAATGACTAAGAGGAAAAACAGGGAACGAAACCAGGACGAAACCAGAACGATACGACGGCGTCCACAGAAAATCATAATGCTTAAATACCAAAAATAATCTAATCACGTAATTAGTGACAGCTGATAATTATCGTGACGTCATGCCAGGAAAGGCAATCCAGCCACTCCTGACAGTACATCCCCTCTAAGGGACGGATTCTAGACGTCCCAAGATCAATTACAACATGAGAAACGGGAACAAGCAGGGAGGGTGGGTGGGAGATCTAGAATTGTCCGGTGGTCTTCCACACCAACCCAAGAACAGACGGAGAGGTCGCTCCGGCGGGCGTCCGCGCCAGCCTGAAACAAGACGAGGCAGTAGTCGGTCCGGCGGGCGTCCGTTCCGGCCAGAAACGAGACGAGTCAGTGGCAGGTCTGGCGGGCGTCCGTGCCGGTCAGAAACAAGACGGGGCAGCGGCAAGTCTGGCGGGCGTCCGTGTCGGCCAGAAACAAGACGAGGCTGTGGTCGATCCGGTGGGCGTCCGCGCCGGCCAGAAACGAGACGAGGCTGAGGTCGATCCGGCGGGCGTCCGCGCCGCCCAGAAACGAGACGAGGCTGTGGTCGATCCGGCGGGCGTCCGCACCGGCCCGAAACGAGACGAGGCAGTGGTCGGTCCGGCGGGCGTCCGCGCCGGCCAGAAACGAGACGAGGCAGTGGTCGGTCCGGCGGGCGTCCGTGTCGGCCAAGAACGTGACGAGGCAGTGGTCGATCCGGCGGGCGTCCGCGCCGGCCGGCCAGAAACGAGACGAGGCTGTGGTCGATCCGGCGGGCGTCCGCGCCGGCCAGAAACGAGACGAGGCAGTGGTCGATCCGGCGGGCGTCCGCGCCGGCCAGAAACGAGACGAGGCAGTGGTCGGTCCGGCAGGCATCCCAGCTGGTCCCTTAAGTCTTTGCCAAACTGCCTGCCTTCAGGAAATATTAGAAGTTTAGTACGGTCGGGCACCTTACCCTGTTTGCTCGGGGGGTGGACAACCCTCTTCTCCCAGGAAACCGGAGCATTGCTTCTCTGGACGTCGCCGGCCCCGTCCTCCAGGGGCACCGGCGAATTGCCACTCTCGACGTCGCCGGCTTCTTCATCCAGGGACTCCGGCGAATTACCACTCTTGACGTCGCCAGTCCCTTCTTCCAGGGACTCCGGCGAATTACCACTCTTGACGTCGCCAGCCCCTTCTTCCAGGGACTCCGGCGAATTACCACTCTTGACGTCGCCAGCCCCTTCATCCAGGGACTCCGGCGAATTACCAATCTTGACGTCGCCAGTCCCTTCCTCCAGGGACTCCGGCGAATTACCACTCTTGACGTCGCCAGCCCCTTCTTCCAGGGACTCCGGCGAATTACCACTCTTGACATCGCCAGCCCCTTCTTCCAGGGACTCCGGCGAATTACCACTCTTGACGTCGCCAGCCCCTTCTTCCAGGGACTCCGGCGAATTGCCACTCTTGACGTTGCCAGTCCCTTCTTCCAGGGACTCCGGCGAATTACCACTCTTGACGTCGCCAGCCCCTTCTTCCAGGGACTCCGGCGAATTACAACTCTTGTGGTCGCCAGCCCCTACTTCCAGGGACTCCGGGGAATTACCACTCTTGACGTCGCCAGCCCCTCCTTCCAGGGACTCCGGCGAATTACCACTCTTGACGTCGCCAGCCCCTACTGCCAGGGACTCCGGCGCATTGCCACTCTCGACGTCACCGGCTTCCTCCTCCAGGGGCACCAGCGAATTACCACTCTTGACGTCACCGGCCCCATCCTCTAGGGGCAACGGCAAATTGGCACTCTCGACGTCGCCAGCCCCTCCTTCCAGGGACTCCGGCGAATTACCACTCTTGACGTCGCCAGCCCCTACTGCCAGGGACTCCGGCGCATTGCCACTCTCGACGTCACCGGCTTCCTCCTCCAGGGGCACCAGCGAATTACCACTCTTGACGTCACCGGCCCCATCCTCTAGGGGCAACGGCAAATTGGCACTCTCGACGTCGCCCGCCCCTTCTTCCAGGGACTCTGGCGCATTGCCACTCTCGACGTCACCGGCTTCCTCCTCAAGGGGCACCAGCGAATTACCACTCTTGACGTCACCGGCCCCATCCTCCAGGGGCAACGGCAAATTGGCACTCTCGACGTCGCCAGCCCATTCATCCAGGGACTCCGGCGAATTGCCACTCTCGACGTCACCGGCTTCTTCCTCCAGGGGCACCGGCGAATTGGCACTCTCGACGTCGCCAGCCCCTTCCTCCAGGGACTCCGGCGAATTGCCTCTCTCGACGTCGCCAGTCCCATCTTCCAGGGACTCCGGCGAAATACCACTCTCGACGTCGCCGGCCCCATCTTCCTCGAGCGCCGGAGCATCGTCGCCACTTCTGGGCGGGCAGGCGCTGGGCGGGCAGGCGCTTGGGAGAGCGGTGCTTGGGAGAGCGGTGCTTGGGGGAGCGGTGCTTGGGAGAGCGGTGCTTGGGAGAGCGGTGCTTGGGAGAGCGGTGGTTGGGAGAGCGGTGCTTGGGAGAGCGGTGCTTGGGAGAGCGGTGCTTGGGAGAGCGGTGCTTGGGAGATCGGTGCTTGGGAGAGCGGTGCTTGGGAGAGCGGTGCTTGGGAGAGCGGTGCTTGGGAGAGCGGTGCTTGGGAGAGCGGTGCTAGAATGGCCGTCCGTCACCAGAAACCTGATCCGTGGCTTCGGTACGGGTGCGACCGGCGACCCCAAAGGCAACGGGAGTAATTTGCGTGGCCTTGGCACAGGAGCTTGGGGCACTTGAAACGGCGCGCTGGGCCGAGTAACTTCGGCCACTTGGACAGGCGTGGTCGGCCGAGTGACTTCGGCCACTTGGACAGGCGTGGTCGGCCGAGTGACTTCGGCCACTTGGACAGGCGTGTTCGGCCGAGTGACTTCGGCCACTTGGACAGGCGTGGTCGGCCGAGTGACTTCGGCCACTTGGACAGGCGTGGTCGGCCGAGTGACTTCGGCCACTTGGAACGGGGAGGGCTGCATAGTCCTTAGGAGCTGCTGGTACAGCGTGGTCGGCCGAGTAACTTCGGACACTTGGAAAGGCGTGGTCGGCCGAGTGACTTCGGGCACTTGGACAGGCGTGGTCGGTCGAGTGACTTCGGCCACTTGGACAGGCGTGGTCGGCCGAGTGACTTCGGCCACTTGGAACGGGGAGGGCTGCATAGTCCTTAGGAGCTGCTGGTACAGCGTGGTCGGCCGAGTAACTTCGGGCACTTGGAAAGGCGTGGTCGGCCGAGTAACTTCGGGCACTTGGAAAGGCGTGGTCGGCCGAGTAACTTCGGGCACTTGGAAAGGCGTGGTCGGCCGAGTAACTTCGGGCACTTGGAAAAGCGTGGTGGTGGTCGGAAAAGGAGCTTGGAGGGACGTGGTCGGAAAAGGAGCTTGGAGGGACGTGGTCGGAAAAGGAGCTTGGAGGGACGTGGTCGGAAAAAGAGCTTGGAAGGACGTGGGCGGGCGCGTAACTTGGACAGTGGTTAGTGTGTCCAGGCATTGCTTTCGCTTCGCTCTACGGCGTGGCGCTCAGCGCCTCCTCTGGGAGGATTGCACAGCACCCCCGCCATCACGTCGTGCCCCATAATTGGTGGTTAGCCCACTCTGTAATTGCTGGTCGGGGTATTTGTAATAGGAATTATCGGGGGAACAATCGGGATAATCCTCCTCCAGTGGAAGGTCTCGGGGTCCGAATTGGTCAAAGAATTCATCATCGGATTCCGAAACGCCAGCGAAAAAATCAATTTCCTCAACGATGTCCTCCTCACCAGAATCTTCAGGCTCCCTCCATGGTGAATCAATTCCTCTGGGCATAGGCATAAGATAACTTGGGCGGTCTCTGGTGGTTGTACGCACCTGGGCATCATGATGAAACGGTAAAGGCTTCCCAGGGCGACGTGCATAGCAGTGGTGGGGCGTATGAGTACGCTGCGGCTCTAACTCTCCTACCAGCTGGGACTCCTCCCCAGCAATGATGTGCCTGAGAGCCCCGCACCACGGTGTGTTCATTATAAAACTCCTAAACGATTCTGAGGGGTTTCTTATACACTCCAAGCAGTCGGGTGTCTTAGAGGTAGATGGTCGGCGTCGCCGAGTGCGTCGCCGCGAGCGTGGGTGGCGCTCCGCTGGGTCCTTGCTGGTCGGATCGTGCTGTTATGATCGAGCCGCGTAGTGCGACGCGATCGTAGGGGAAGTTGAACCCAGATGCAGAGTCGCCGAAGTAATGGAAAGGTGAGGCAGATCTGTAGCTCTTGTAGGTTGATTTAATAAACGTGGTAACATAACGTAAACAACTTAGCTTGATCTCTCGTGACAAACGGAATGAACATGCGGCGTGGCGTCAATGGAAACGGCAATGACTAAGAGGAAAAACAGGAAACGAAACCAGGACGAAACCAGAACGATCCGACGGCGTCCACAGAAAATCATAATGCTTAAATACCAAAAATAATCTAATCACGTAATTAGTGACAGCTGATAATTATCGTGACGTCATGCCAGGAAAGGCAATCCAGCCACTCCTGACAGGTTGGAGTTTTATAATTTCCGTCCACATGTGCTTGCTCGCCAACTCTGTTTTCTGTTGTATGAGTCTTTTCAAATCTTCATTCAGAGACTTAAACCTATACACCCACATGTCTGAGGCCTTCAGGTCAGCCACTTCTGCTTCAAAATCTCTGACGGAGACACCAGGGATGTGATTCAGGTCGGCTGTGTTCAGTGAACATTCATTTGGGTGATGAACTTAAAATGACGAGCGTGCTCACGAAATTTTCCAAATCGTGCTTTGAATGACTGTAGGAGACTGGATGTGCAGCCAGCTAGCTGCTGGAGATCAAAGCTTTGAATGGGCTCGCTTACTGTGCATGCATCTTTAAATTGGCTCAGTTTTTCAAAATGTAGTAAACGACCTGTTTAAAGATCCATGATGAAAAGCTCCAGCTTGTTTTCAAAAGCAGATACAAGTTGTTGAAGGGATAACACTGTATTTCCAATGCCTTGCATTTTCAGGTTGAGCTGGTTCACATGTTCAGTTAGATCTACGAGATAGTAAAACATGAGGAGCCACTCGGTGTCGGCTAGCTCAGGATGTCCGACGCCTTTCATTTCAAGGAAAGTCCGGATCTCGTTCAGGCGTTTTAAACTGGCGATCATTTAAGACTTGGGCAACAATAAAGTTGATCACACGAATGACCAGCGACATCACTTCGCCAAACTGCCTGTCACACATCTGAGCACAAAATGCCTCGTGGTGTATAATGCAATGAAAACGATGTAATTTTCTCATTGCAAATTAGACACACTGCAGAATCCGCTCTCTCCACAAAAGCGAATTATTCGGTCCATTCGTCCTAAAATGTACGATACTCGTCGTCTTTTTTTTCTTTTCGCCATCTTCTTTGTCGAAGGGTTAGCTTTGAGCTAATGACCAAGCAGACGCAGTCTCAGACTTATTCAAAAGGAGGCGTTTACCTGTTTAACCAGTAATGGCAAATGTAGTATCATCCAATTAAAATAATAGACAAATGCTCCTGCAGCCCTGAACAGGACATGTGCAGTGAAAAATTGATGGATGGTTTAAAACAAGTGAGAATATTTTGTTTTATCTTTGAGCCATATGCAATCATTAAAAGACCCACATCTGGCTCGCGAGTCATAGGTTCCCGACCCCTGAGGTTGAGGTACAACTGTAGGTGGTTCACATGGCTACGCTTTCTTAACGCTAACTTCCATACTTGCACACTGCACTCCCTTAAGAAAAGTTTCACTGCTTTCACCCTTGCTTCCTTTTAAAGCGACCTTCGACAACCAAAACAGTATTCCAGAAACCAACCAAATAAAAACTTCCAGCCTGGAGACTGCCACCCAAGATTCAATATCATTTTACCTTTTTCAAAGACTTGAGGGAACGGAGAATTCTCTGTCTGGTTGGTCTGGAAGTAAAACAACACCATTTTTTTTGAGAAATAAAAATCAAAGAATAACTTGATTTGCGAATGCTGTGTCAAAAATGTGCACTCTACTATACTTCTTTATCCAGAGACGCATAATATTTAGACCACCAGTCAATGACACACTCTGCTGACTCATCTGCGATGGTCCGCCTCCTTCGCTTGGTAGAACGTCGGTTGCTCTTTTTTCGGCTCTCCTGCAAACACAAAAAACATTCTTTTCCTCGACATGACAATGAAAAGCAGTTGCAACCTTGTTTATCGGGATCACCTTATTACTTGTGGGTGTTGTCTTTTCCAAAGTCGATTGCTCAACTGTGATGACAATGTCAGGAGTTGATGTCACGTTAGAGCTTATTTCTAATGAATAATATCAAAAAAATATTTTTAAATAAATTTTTTGAAATGCGTATTTTTATATGCTGCACAAAAGAAAATATATACTGTAAGGGAAACATTTTCCACAAAATTTACTATATTCTAAATAACCACCATACTTGAGTTAGAATAAGAAGAATTAAAATTGCAGAAAAAAAGACGTTACAAACTAACAAACCCAGGGTTGGGCAAACTTTTCTTTCCGGGGGCCACATTGACTTTAAAAATTTGACAGATGGGCCGGGTCAGCACAAGATACGTTACATATGAAAAACTGCATCCGTTAACAGTACACATGAAACATCAACAGAAAAAAGGACTTAAGTATAAACATACTCATCACTCACCATTAAAGTAAAACGTATAAAGTACAAAGTAAAGTAAAAAGGAATGTATTAAGAAATATTCAAATGTAATTTTTAAAAAAAGATAGAGGGGCTGTAAAACACAAAAAACAAAAAAGAGTGGACAGAGCTACTGCCACTAGCTTCCATGTGACGGCACCATTTTGGTAAAAAAAATTGGGCAACGTCGGCGGGCCGGATTAAAAGGCCTAGCGGGCTGGATGTGGCCCGTGGGCCGTAGTTTGCCCATGTCTGAACTAACCACACATACCCTACCTATGCACACATACATAGAGGATAGGATTGGATAATTTTATTCATCCCGTATTCGGGAAATTACATTGTGGCAGTAGCAAGAAGGTGATTAGACAGAACTGCAAAGCAAAAACCCAAAGTACAAAGCAAATCAAAGTAATGGAATCATCAAATCGTTAAAACATAAAAGCAGCAAAAACACAAAACGAACAAGAGTGGACGGAGCTACCGCGGCCGCAGGCTGCTGCTTAAACAGCGCCATTTTGGTTGCGGTAACTGAATCGGACCCAAAAAGACGTTGTAAAGTTGGACGAAAACTGGAACCCTACAGAACAGCAAAGCAAAAGCCATAGTACAAAACAAATCAAAGTAAATGGATTCATCAAATCATTAAAATTCAATCGGACTCAAAAAGTCGTTGTAACGTTGGACAAAAACTGGAACAACACACAGGAAGTCTTCCACGAGATGGGGTGGAGAATATGCAGAGTCGCTCTTCCAAGCTTCCAAGTTAGTCTGAAGCTAAAGAAACCAGCAGTAGGGCAAAACTCCTCGACTCCGTTGCTGGTAGGCGCCGTCAGATCTTCCATCCCATCCCACGATGGAATGGTTGGTCAGGAGTGTTGCCTCTTCTCCCGACAGCAGGGAGTTGTTGCTCCTCCTGCTGCGTATTGTAACAGCTAGTCCCATGTTGGCCTAGGCATGGCTGGCTGGTTCCAAAAAAAAAAGAAGTATCCGAAAGATGCCAGGCTAACAGAACAAGGAAAGTTGTAAAAACGTTAAAGTAAAAAGTCTAAAGTAAAAAGTAAAGTAAAAAGGAATATATTAAGAAATATTAAAATGTCATTTAAAAAAAGATAGAAGGGCTGTAAAACATGAAAAACATAAGAGTCTGACACGCTTGGTGCAGAGCTACTCCTACAGGCTCCCCCTTGAACGGCGCCATCTTGGATCATAAATACAGACGCTCCCTTCCCTTCTTACGAACATTTGAGTTGTGAACAACGGTACATACAAACATGTCTGTGCATCTTATGTTTATGTCAATTTTTTTTTCGTAAGTTCCATTTTGTATTGCGCGCCTTTTTCCGAGTAGTGCTTCTTTCCGCCACTAATACCGACGCCTGGCGCTGTGAGAGCTAAGCTCACCCAGAATCCACCTTCCTCTGCCCAGTTCGTTGCAGTGCGGAAGTGTGTGAACGTATCTCCAGTGCGCAAAGAATCTTGAGGTTCAAGAAAGAGGCAAGCCATTTTATTTGAAACGAAAGTGGCAAATATTAAAGAAGCTTGATGCGCGTGAGGAAGTGTTGAGCATTGCATGGTCAGTAAAATTTATAAAAAGAAAGATCAAGCAGCAGGACCCAAGGATCAATTGAAAGATACTATACTGTGCTACCGCATCATTTATGATGAATGATTTAAATAGCTTCTTTCGGCCAGTTTCTAATAAATCTCTTTTTCTCTAATGTATGTATACAGTACAGTAGGAATTCTCTCCATTTTTTTAATTCTTTCTTTTTAGTACAAAACACTGCTGGTTACTTATACAAGCCTTAAACATACAAATGCGCTTATATATACTTATATAGGCCTTAAACATCATTTATAATACAAAAATAGCACTGAATCAACTTACAAACAAATTCAACTTATGAACAATTGCTCGGGACGTAACACGCTCATAAGTAAGGGAGCGTCTGTATATACATATATACCAGTGGTGGTCTGGGCATCTTTTAGCAGCGCTTTCACAGCGAATAAATTCAACTCTCAAAAACTATTTTATGGCTATAAAACCTCTACTGCAGCTAAAGTTACGACACATCAAAATTATCAATAATAACCTCATACAATTGAAATATTATTAAGGAATATATCCATATTTTACTCGCCAAAAATCATTTTTAAGTCTACACAATATCCATCCTCCTTTCTTCCTCCTTCTTTTCTATCGCCATCGAAGCTAATGCTGTAAGTCGAGCCCATCCTGTCGTATTTCTGGCATACGTTTTTAATGCTGAAAATGTTCGTTCCCGGTGCCGACAGGCTTGCTAGCTTTGGAGGTGTCCGACCTTTTTTAATGATGTCCATTTGAAAATGGATTTGACAGTAAATCTGCAAACAAATCAATTTCTTCTGCTCCTTCGGTCATTGCAGGTTGACAAAACCGCTATTAAATCAACACAACAATAGATTTCCTTGTGCAGCTCGCTCCAGATACAGTTTGGTAGCTCTGGCTAGTCCACTCTATCACTAGTTGGTGAAAGTAATGACGTATCCCTACACCTGCGAGAAGGCCTTGGTGTCACCAAATTGAAATCTGATTAGTCAAAGCAACAGTTTTATCGACGCTTTTTTTATGCAGCAGAGCCTGCAGAACTGATTGTGAAGGTCTCAAGGCAGATTTCTGCAAAAAATAGCTGAATTGTCAAGAACCAAATGTCATGGCTCTCTTGAGTTTCCATTTATTTCTACAAATCTATTTTTTCTCTGATAGAGTGATTGGAACATATACTACTTTGTCACAAAAATGATTCATGGAGTTTTGTTCTTTTATGACTTCATTATGGGTGAAGAGAAAAAGTTATCAAAACGGCTGGGTCAAAAATATACGTACAGCAGCGCTAATATTTGGTAACATGTCCGTTGGCCATTTTCACTTCATTTGGGTAGCTTTTCGTAGCTATCCACAAGCTTCTGGCAAACTTCTGGTTGAATCTTTGACCACTCTTGACAAGATTGGTGCAGTTCAGTTCAACTTGATCGCTTTCTGACATGGACTTGTTTCTTCAGCATTGTCCACAAGTTCTCAATGGGGTTCAGGTGAGGACTGTGGGAAGGCCATTCGAAAAACTTAATTCTATCCTAATTTGGCCATACCATTACCACTTTTGATTGTATTAGGGGTCATTGTCCTGTTGGAACACCCAACTGTGCCAATGACCTAATCTTCGGGCTAAGGACTTTAGGTTATCTTGAAGAATTTGAAGGTAATCCTCCTTCTTCATTCTCCCATTTACTCTCTGTAAAGCACCAATTCCATTGGAATCAAAACACCCCCACAGCATAATACTACCACCACCGTGCTTGACGGTAGGCATAGTGTACTTGGGGTTAAAGGCCCCACCTTTTTTTCCTCCAAACATATTGTTGGGCATTGTGGCCAAACAGCTCCACTTTTGTTTCGTCTTACCACAGAACTTTCCTCCAAGAAGGTGTTACCTTTGTCCATGTGATCAGCATCAAACTTCAGTCGAGCCTTAAGGTGCCGCTTTTGGAGAAAGGGCTTCCTACTTGCATGGCAGCCTCGCAGTCCATAGAGATGAGAAACTGACACGTGTTCCAGCAGCTTCTAATTCTTTGCAGATCTGCTTTTTGGTGATTCTCGGTTGAATCTTCACCCTCCTGACAATTTTTTTTTCTTAGCAGCAGGTGATAGCTTGCGTTTTCTTTCTGCTCATGGCAGTGACAAATAGTGCCAAACACTTTGTACTTACAAACAATTGTTTGCACTGCTGCTCTTGGGACCTGCAGCTGCTTTGAAATGGCTCCAAGTGACTTGCATGACTTGTTCAAGTCAAGGATTCACTTTTTCAGATCCATGCTGAGCTCCTTTCACTTTCCCATTGTAGCATTTGTGGGCGTTTGCATCCAATGAGCCATATTTAAATGGCCTCAGAGAAGTCACCAGCTGTATTTACTCACAATAAGTTAAAATAGGATGCTACGAAGTTCATTTCACTGACACAACTTTCTAAGTGACCAACATTGCTAATTCGTGTTTCTGTATGTATATTTTTGACCCAGCAGATTGATCACTTTTTCTGTTATCCCGCAATAAAGTCATAAAAGAACCAAACTTCATGAATGTTTTTTGTGACAAAGTATCTGTTCCAATCACTATCAGAGAAAAATCAGAGGTGTAAAAATAACTGGAAAATCAAGAGAGCCATGACATTATGTTCTTCACAAGTGTATGTAAACATTTGACCACAACTGTACCTACATGCTGAGGAAAAACAAATAATTAAATGTAAGGTGTATTATCTCCAATTATGGAAGAAAAATAGAATAATTAAAAAGACTAAATATTAATTTACAAAAAAGTGTCAGGAGTGGCTCGTTTGCCCCACCTGGCTTGATGGCATTTTCTGTTCAGCTGTGATCAATTACTTGATTATGATCCTGGGTTATTTAAGGACTATGGTTTGTGTTCGTCGTCGTCGGATGGAGTTTTCTAATCATGCGGACGTCACTTGCTGACGTCATTTCCACGACACCACGCCGAGATGTGGGATATCATGTTTTATTTTCAGTTAGATTTGGTTGATTCAAGCCCGTTGTTTTATAAGTTTTTGTTGAGTTATTAAACAAAGCATACAAATGAGAACGAACGGCCTCTTTCCCTTCGGCGTCACGGCACATTGGTGACGCCTTCCCCGGTCGCGCTACGTAGCGTGGCGTGACCGTAAAAGAAAAAGACAAACGTGAGATGGTAGGAATTAGTTTTGTCATTTTTTTCCACCATGACCTGTCCCTGTGATTGCCCAAGTCGTTATTCACATCTTCCCACAGTAATTAAAGTTTTTGTTGTGCACACTAATCCCTGTCTTTGCCTGCTTCCCTTGCATTTGGGTCCTACAACGCCACATGTTCCACAAAACTTGACAAAACAATTCGACAAATCTATGTACCCAGCGGGAAGCCATCGGCCAACTCATCACGCACCTGCCGAGTACTTTCTTCTCCCCCACAAGTTCCCCACCATTCTAGAGTACCCATCCCGCTAGACGGCGGCAACTTGGACGATGGGGGTCCTCACGGCGCCAACTTGGATGACAGGGGTCCTGAGGCGGCAACTCGGATGACAAGGGTCCTGAGGCAGCAACTTGGGTGACGGGGCTCTGATGCCTGCGGGCCATCATGCTTCCAAGGCAAGGAGGCCTGTGAACTTTCATTCTTACAGAGCGAGGCAGGTTGCAAGCTGTCAGGCTTCCAGGGCGAGGTGGCTTGCGAGCCATCATGCTTTCAGAAGACTGTTCAGAGCAAGGCGACTTGCGGAATTGCCGTCTCTCCTACAGAAATCGTTCAGGGTAAAGCGACCTGCAAAATCGTCGTCCTCAGTCGGTAGACTGATCAGATGAATATTCAGGATGAGATGACCCCTGGCAACGCAGTCGATCTTCTGGAATACGCTCAGGGAGAGTCGACCTGTGACATCCTCATGGGCGAATCAGATGACCGCCGGACCAGCCAGCCCGCTTACCACTTGTGGCCCAGACTGAACACTTACCAGACTGGCCATACCAGCCCGACGTCCACCAGACTATGCTTCGGGAGCCCTCTGCACCCTCTTCTCCGGTTTGGGATTTCTTGTTTTGTATTGTTTAGGTGGGACGTCTGGAATCCATCCCTTCAGAGGGGGATTATGCTCAGGATTGGTTTTGTCGTGTTTTTGCCCCTGTGTGACCTGTCCCTGTGTTTGCTCATTGTATTTCCCAGTTGTTTCCCCACTCCTGGTGTATCTCCTGCTTGCTGCCTCTTGTGTGACCCAGGTGCTTCTGACTGTCTCGTTAAGCCATGTCTCTCTATTGTGTTTGTCAGTCCTTGTCGGAACATCTACGTTTCTTATGCTCATGTCCATGTCCCATTATCCACGTCTCCCTACGTCTTCCCCATCAGGTTTGATTTTTAGTATTTCAAAGTCTTTATTTTATGAGAATATTCATGATTTATTATTTTTGCACTATACTCCCTGTCTTTGCTTGCTTCTCTGGGTTTGGGTCCTTCTACACTCACTATTCACAAAACTTGACAAAAAGATTGAATACGATAGTTGACGTCAAAACCAACACAAACCTAACTTGAGCTTTTCTTGACTATTACCATCTCCTTGTGGTCCTGGCATGGACATGGCTGCAGGTAGTGCAGGAGCAGGCTGGGCCAGTGGGGCAATGTATTTTAAGGTCATCAGATTGTTTATAACATGGGTTCCAACAAGGGTACTGCGACCAAAAGCCCTCCAATCCACAACGGTGATGCTGAGTGGAGGATGAAGGTGCTCATTCTCAGGTAACTCCTATAGGAGAAGAATTACTAATTACTAACTGAATATGTGCACCGGAGATCGAAAACAAGAAGAGATGAAAAAAATGTATAGACCATCTCCATAGTGTCAACTAATCTGGTGAAGTTGGGGTCGGATTTGTATCGGTGAATGACAGAAGAGCGCAGCGTTTTTCCAGCGCATTCTATGAATACCTGCAAGCATATTACATATTACTTTGCTTGATTTGTGAAAGTGTTTTGAGCATCAATGTGATCTACAGCATTTAATAATGTTTATTACAATACAATATTACAAAATAGAAATGTTCTGATTAAGAAAATATGAAAATAAAAATGTATGTACCTGTGGGCGATCCACAGACAGTAACTGAACCTTTTTAAGTTCTCGTAGACCCCAAAATAACACCTACCAAAAAAAATGTAGAACACACAGAAGTTATAATACTCGGCATACATTGTGTGAATGACATAAGTTTGAAGGGGACACCTCCAGTCTGTATGTACTGAGAACAGGTCTAATATTGTCAGGCAGTGCGTAGACGCCTCTTTCCTGTTCCTTTAAGAGAGGTAGGCTCAGCTCGCCGGACTTTGGAATCTAATCACATACCAGCGTAATTCACAATTGACTCATATCTATTGTTTCATGGAAAGGCAACAGCAAGCGACGGATTGGCTGACCTGCACCAACTCGAAGGCGGACAGCAGCTCTCCTCCTAATTGGCTGGCATGGTGTAGTGAACTGTACTGCAGCATAGGAGGCATGTAGGGGTCAGAGAGCAGGAAAACTTTAGGTGATGCCACTGTGGCCCCCAAGTACTCCGCCTTGCCCTACAGATAACAT
Source organism: Stigmatopora nigra (assembly GCF_051989575.1). NCBI lineage: Eukaryota > Metazoa > Chordata > Actinopteri > Syngnathiformes > Syngnathidae > Stigmatopora > Stigmatopora nigra. Next base: position 1,567,736 of record NC_135518.1, on the reverse strand, counting down.
TTTGTGAACATTGTTCTGAGAGAAGTGAAAGCATATATCAAAGTAGTACAAGTTTACAAATAACAAAGAATGACTCATTGTGTAATGTCGTATATGCGTACCATCACCTTATCATTACTCGATGGTATGACTTTGTGTCCGGATTTTTTTTTCTCATATTATTATACATTTGCCCCAAAAAAGAATACGCTTGGCCTTTCTATTAAACTTGCTCTGCTCATCTTTATTAGCACCATACTTGCTTGCAACGAAATAAAAGCTTTGCTCCTCAAAACCTCTGTTAGAATAAACAAAGAGAAGCCAAAACGCCTTGAACTGCTGGGACCAGAAAAAACAAAGAGGAGCAAAATGCCTTGGGCTCAGGAAACGGTGACACTTTAGTCCTCGTCTGCTTTGACTACACATGTATCAAAGCACATGCAAACTCTGAGATCTCACTTGTGTTTTCACCCCTTCTCTTAGAATTTAGACATCCATGTAATCAGGGCCCTCGAATGTAATAAAACAACAGAAACCATGTCTAAGGTCAGAATGGAGTTAGGAAGCTTTCACAGCAGCCGTTCTCCTAGCAAGTGAAAGTTTGAGAAGACTGTGTTTTCCTCTTTATTTGTGTGTGAATTTGGTAATGTCTCATGGTGAACCGGACACTTTGTTAAGGAACTCACACTGAAAATTTCAGCAAAATCTGAACTCATTTTTCTTTGTCATTTTAAAATGACATTTAAAAAATTGAGAATAATTTATCAAGCACATTCATTCATTTTCTTAACCACTTATCTTCACAACGCTCACTTGAGGCTGATAGTTTTCCAAGACGGCGCCGTCACGCGGGAGCCAGTGGCAGTAGCCCTATCCACTTTTTTGTGTTTTTTTTTTTAATAACATTTTAATATTTCTTAATACAGTTCTTTTTACTTTACTTTGTATTTTCTACTTTTTACTTTAATGTATTCGCAACTTTCTTATCTCTCTCTCTCTCTCTCTCTCTCGATCTATATATATATATATATATATATATATATATATATATATATATATATATATATATATATATATATATATATATATATATATATATATATATATATATATATATATATATATATATATATATATATATATATATATATATATATATATATATATATATATATATATATATATATATATATATATATATATATATATATATATATATATATATATATATATATATATATATATATATATATATATATATATATATATATATATATATATATATATATATATATATATATATATATATATATATATATATATATATATATATATATATATATATATATATATATATATATATATATATATATATATATATATATATATATATATATATATATATATATATATATATATATATATATATATATATATATATATATATATATATATATATATATATATATATATATATATATATATATATATATATATATATATATATATATATATATATATATATATATATATATATATATATATATATATATATATATATATATATATATATATATATATATATATATATATATACATACACATATTACATCACTGAAGCTTGGCTTTCCATCTTACCAGCGCGTCATCATCATATACTTCAATAACGAGTCTTGGCGGTTCATTCTGAATATATTGAAGATCTCCACTTAGTACAATTGGACTCATCTGTAAGCACTGATTCCACGTGGGGCTTAGAGTCTGACTGATTACCTGACAAGTACAAAAATGAATGATATTTAATGTAAACACAATATCTGTTGAAGATGGATTATGCTATTTAAAAGTTTTACCTTGGTGGTCTGGCTCTGTGACAAGTACGTGACCCGAACGAAAGGGTCAGAGAGGCCTGAGGAGTCGGCAGCAATCAACCCACGAGCTTGATACAGGTGACACCTTAAAAGGAACTCATGTTGTTCTGCACATATCAACAAACACACAGTAATAAATAATGAGGCAAAAAAGAACAAATAATGTCACTAAATGTGGGGACTAGAAACTCATTGAACCTGCGGCCGCATATCTTGGACACTCGGCTAAAGATAGGGGCGGAGCTGTCAACTGATCACCACATGGTGGTGAGTTGGCTTTGATGGTGGGGACGGAAGCCCATGCGGCCTGGGAGACCCAAAGGTTTTGTGAGTATCTGCTGGGAACGCCTAGCGAAGTCCTATGTCAAAAGGAGTTTCAATTCCTATGTCTTTTGGTGCCTGTCGTGGTTGCATATCCCACATTGCGCTGGTGAACACCTGCGGTAAGGGATGCCGTCAAGCTGAAAAATAAGTCCTATTGTGCCCTTTCTGCCAATGGGACTTCAGAGGCAGCTGATGGGTACCAGTTGGCCAAGCACCACGCGGCTCTGGTCGTCTCCGAGGCAAGAACCCGGGAATTGGAGGAGTTCGGTGAGGCCATGGGGAACAACTACCAGGTGGCTTCAAGGTAATTTGGTCCACCCTCCGGCATCTCAGAAGGAGCAAGCAGTGCACCATCAACACAGTGTATCGTGGGGAAGTTGCGCTGCTGACCTCGACTCTGGATGTTGTGAATTGGTGGGCCAAATACTTTGTATACCACCTCAATCCCATTGACACGCCTCCCCACGAGGAAGCAGACCTCTAGGGATTAGTTTTATTTCTGGGGTTGAAGTTGCTGAAGTGGTTAAAAAGCTCCTCGGTGGGCAGGCCCAGGGGTTGGATGAGATCCGTCTAGAGCTTTGAAAAGCTCTGTATGTTGTGGGGCTGTCTTGCTTGACACGCCTCTTCAACATCACGTGAACAGTGGATCAGGATTGGTGGTTTTTCCCCTTTTTAAAAAGTGGGGCAGGAGGGTGTATTCCAATCATCAGGGAATCACACTCCTCAGCCTCCCCGGGAAGGTCTATTTTGGGGTACTGGAGAGGAGGGTCCGTCGGGAGGTCAAAACTCAGATTCAGAAGGAGCAGTGTGGTTTTCGTCCTGGCAGAGCCATGTCCTCATGGGATTTCGCCAAACTGGTGTACATGTACTTTGTGATCTTTGAGAAGGTGTTCCCCTGGGCAGTCTTGTGGGGGGTACTCTGGTAGTCTGGTCCGTGTAAAAAGTCGAATCTGTGTTCATTGGGGGTTGGACTCCACCAGAGCTGTCATATGTCACCGATTCTGTTCAACACTCTTATGGACTGAATATCTAGAAACAACCGTAGCATTTAGGGGTTCTGGTTTGGTGGCCTCAGTATTGCATCCCTGCCTTTTGCCTTTTGTACTGGCAAGTACTGGTAGTACTGGTAGTACAGGTAGTACTGGTAGTACAGGTAGTACAGGTAGTACAGGTAGTACAGGTAGTACTGGTAGTACTGGTAGTACAGGTAGTACTGGTAGTACTGGTAGTACTGGTAGTACTGGTAGTACTGGTAGTACTGGTAGTACTGGTAGTACTGATAGTACTGATAGTACTGGTAGTACTGATAGTACTGATAGTACTGGTAGTACTGATAGTACTGGTAGTACTGGTAGTACTGGTAGTACTGGTAGTACTGGTAGTAATAGCAGTAATAGCAGTAATACTGGTAATAGCAGTAATACTGGTAATAGCAGTGATACTGGTAATAGCAGTAATACTGGTAATAGCATTAATGCTGGTAATAGCATTAATGCTGGTAATAGCATTAATGCTGGTAATAGCAGTAATGCTGGTAATAGCAGTAATGCTGGTAATAGCAGTAATGCTGGTAATAGCAGTAATGCTGGTAATAGCAGTAATGCTGGTAATAGCAGTAATGCTGGTAATAGCAGTAATGCTGGTAATAGCAGTAATGCTGGTAATAGCAGTAATGCTGGTAATAGCAGTAATGCTGGTAATAGCAGTAATGCTGGTAATAGCAGTAATGCTGGTAGTACTGGTAGTACTGGTAGTACTGGTAGTACTGGTAGTACTGGTAGTACTGGTAGTACTGGTAGTACTGGTAGTACTGGTAGTACTGGTAGTACTGGTAGTACTGGTAGTACTGGTAGTACTGGTAGTACTGGTAGTACTGGTAGTACTGGTAGTACTGGTAGTACTGGTAGTACTGGTAGTACTGGTAGTACTGGTAGTACTGGTAGTACTGGTAGTACTGGTAGTACTGGTAGTACTGGTAGTACTGGTAGTACTGGTAGTACTGGTAGTACTGGTAGTACTGGTAGTACTGGTAGTACTGGTAGTACTGGTAGTACTGGTAGTACTGGTAGTACTGGTAGTACTGGTAGTACTGGTAGTAAAAGCATTAATATCGGTAAAAGCATTAATACCGGTAATAGCAGTAATGCCGGTAATAGCAGTAATGGACGGGCAAGGTCGGACGAGGACCTTGGATGGGCGAGGTCAAGCGAGGAGCTTGGTCAGGGGTTCGAATGTCAAGGAGTTTTGTCTCCTCTACTGTGACACTTCACGTACAGAATAAACTTAAGCAGAACAGTCTTTAAACACTCTTTGTTGAAGTCACCAGCGACAATAAAGACTCCATCGGGATGGTTAAGCTGCTGTTTGTATACAGCCATTAGCAGGAGGTTAAGCGCCTAGTTAATGTTGGCATCCAGTGGTATATAGATTGCCATTACTATGATGACGGTTAGCTCTCTAGGTAAATAGAAGGGCCTGCACCGTATTGCCAATAGCTCTAAATCCGTGTAGCAGTGAGCGTTAATGATCCGACTGTTGCAACACCATTCATTGAGTATAAACACGCACAGTCCCCCTCCTTTGCTTTTGCCTGTTAATTCTTTTGAACGATCGTTTCGAAATACCATTCGGCTAGCTAGCGATACCGCAGATTTGTGGATATAGCCACGTTTCCTTGATGAGAATAATGTTGCAGTCCCCAACAAAGCTGTTTTTGGGTGATGGATCTGGCATTGGTCAAAAAGATACTCGGAAGCGGTGCTCGGTGTGGTTGCTGCCTTAGCTTAGCAGCTAGGCCCGCCCGACATGCTCTGAGTGGGCTGACTATCCACGGAGATCCTGGGGGTCTCGAGATGTCGTCGGGGATATTGTAGGTCCGTTGGTAGTCTGTTGTGACGGATATATTTCATCTCCTTCCGAGAGTAATTAAATCCTGACGACTGTAGAATAACAAACGACACCAAACTGGAGAGCATAGAGCCGCTGCACCCGTGAACACCGCCATCATGCTTCAGAATGAAAGACAGAATGAGGGAAAAAAAGAAATTCACATTGTTCGATTTATAACTAATTTATTTCCAACGTAGAGTGGAAAATAAGTATTTGGTCACCTATAAACAAACAACATTTCTGGCTGTCAAAGAGGCCTAACTTTTCTGATGAGGTCTAAGGAGGTCTCCACGTGTTACATGTATTAATAGCATCTGTTTTAACTCATTATTGGTATAGAAGACACCTGTCCAAAACCTCAGTCTCTCATACTCCAAACTCTACTATGGCCAAGACCAAAGAGCTGTCCAAGGACAGCACCCGTTGACTCACCCCGTAGCATTAAAATGAAAATAAGAACAGTGAACAACAATCCCAGAACCACAAGGGGGACATAGTGAGTGACCTACAAAGAGCTGGGAACATAGTAATAGAGGATACTATCAGTAACACAAAGTGCTGCCATGGACTCTTCTGCACTGCCAGATGTGTCCCTTAGCTGCAGTCAGTAAAAGAAGACTGGGAGAATGAGTTATGGTCAGATGAAACCAAAATAGAAGTTTTTGGTAGAAACACAGGTCCTCTTGTTTGGAGGAAAAATAATACTGAATTGCATCCAAAGAACACCATACCCACTGTGAAGCATGGGGTGGAAATATCACGCTTTGGGGCAGTTTTTCTGCAAAGGAACCAGGACAACTGATCTGTGTAAAGGAAAGGATGAATGGGGCCAGGTATCGAGAGATTTTGTGTCAAAATCTCTTTCTGTCAGCAAGGACATTGAAGATGAGACGTGGCTGGGTCTTTCAGCATGACAATGATCCCAAACACAGCCAGGGCAACAAATGAGTGGCTTCCTAAGAAGCTTCTCAAGGTCCTCGAGTGGCCTAGCAAGTCTCCAGATCTCAACCCCATGGAAAATCTGTAGAGGGAGTTGAAAGTCCTTGTTGCCCAATGACAGCCCCAAAACATCACTACTCTAGAGCAGTGTTTCCCGACCTTTTTTGAGCTGCAGCACACTTGTTGCATTGAAAGAAATCTAGAGGCACACCAATAGGTGAAAATCTCTCTTGGCTGATGTTAAAATAATGAATGCAATGTTTTTTTAACCTTATTTAAATTTTGACTCTTTCTCCCAATATTATGCAAAAAGTAGTATGACTTAAATCTTGTAATATTACAACAGTTTTTCTTCCCAATATTATTTCAACCACCTAAAATTACGAGAAAAAGCGTTTTATGCTCCCACAAACTTAACGTCGACAAAACCAAAGAGCTTCTGGTTTACTTGACATAAATAAAAATAAGCAACAAAATTACTTTAATCTCACAATATCGCAATTTGAATCTTGTTATAGTAAAATCTAGGAATTAATATTCCAATTTTAACCTCATAATAATTGAATTTTAATCTCTTAATATTGATATTCCTCCTTGTGATTCCCCGCGGCACACCAGAGCATCACTCACGGCACCCCAGCGTGCCGCGGCACACTGGTTTGGAAACACTGCTCTAGAGGAGATCTGCATGGGGGAACGGGCCACAATACCAGCAACAGTGTGTGAAAAGCTTGTGAGGAGTTACAGAAAACGTTTGGCCTCCTTTATTGCCAACAAAGGGTACATAAAGTATTAAGATGAACTTTTGGTATTGACCAAATACATATTTTCCACCATGATTTGAAAATCAATTCTTTAAAAATCTAACAATGTGATTTTCTGTTTTATTTTCCACATTTTGACTGTCATAGTTGAGGTTAACCCATTTTGACAATTACAGGCCTCTCTAATCTTTTCAAGTAGGATAACTTGCACAATTGGTGGTTGACTAAATACGTATTTGCCCCACTGTACATTATATTTACATATTAATGTATTATTTGCCCCATTGCACATTATATTTACATATGAATGTGATTGGCCAAAGGGTGTAAGTTATTAAAGATAGAGGGTCACATGCTAAAAGTGTATAAGTTCTAAATGATTGCATGTGTGATGTATAACTAGTTTTGGGATTGGATGTTTATCAGTCTTCGATTATTGATGCCTCCAGCCAAATAGCAAGGGTGTGGATCGGTATTCGATTATTTATGTCTGGGTACATATAGTTTGAAACGCGGGGGTCTTCAGGCATTACAGTAAAAGTTGGCTTGAAGATAACAACAACTGACCTGTCTGATTATTTCCCTGTGTTTAAAGGTATGTTGTTTTGTTGTTGAGACCGATTGAGTGTGGGGTTTGCAAGAGACAATGTTTAGCATGTGAGAATAAAGATAATGTTTAGTAATGGTTGTTTACTTTTGATATGTGTGCGTGAATGTGCGAGTCTTGGGTGGAGCACATGTATAGCGTTTAGCAAGCTACCCTCGGCAGCCATTATAGCGTTAGCATTATAGTGTGCAGTGTAGGACGGTCGTAGCAAAGGAAGCTATGCTATTGAGATTTCACGAGCTTCGAGTAGAGCACATGTAATAGCATTAGCAAGGTACCCTCGGCCGCCGTTAGTGTTAGCATTGTGAAGTGTATGTGTGTATGACGGTCGTAGCAAATGAAGCTAAGCCATGCTATTGAGATTTCTTTGTTTGCCCTGCTAACTAGCTAAGGACTTCTCTAAGTTGGAAAACAAAAGGTAACACAAGTTACGATAGTCATAAGTTATGACCGTTTATGCAACAAGTACATTGTTTTGGGTTATAACGGGTTGTTAATATGTATATATGGGTGTAATTGTATATTATGTTTTTGTGTGAATTGATTACAGTAAAAGTTGGCTTGAAGATAACAACAACTGACCTGTCTGATTATTTCCTCCTGTGTGTAAAGCAATAATTGCAAAACCGGGGTACTGCAATAATTGCAAAACCTGGGTACTACATGAATAAATTACAGTCTTTCCGTATGCTTACAGTTGTGGTCAAAAGTTTACTTACCCCTGTGAAGAACATAATGTCATGGCTCTTTTGAGTTTCCAGTTATTTCTACAACTCTGATTTTTCTCGGATAGAGTGATTGGAACAAATACTTCCTTGTTACAAAAACATTCATGAAGTTTGGTTCTTTTAGGACTTCATTATGGTCGAACAGAAAAAAAGTGATCAAATTTGCTGGGTCAAAAATATACATACAGCAGCGCTAATATCCAAGACTTTTGGTTATCTTGAAAAATTTGATGGTAATACTCCTTCATTATCCTATTTACTCTGTGTAAAGCACCAGGTCCATTGGCATCAAAACAGCCCTACAGCATACTACTATCACCACCATGCTTGATGGTAGGCATGGTATACTTGGGGTTAAAGGCCTCATCTTTTCTCCTCCAAACATATTGCTGGGTATTGTGGCCAAACAGCTCGATCTTTGTTTTGTCTGACCACAGATATTTTCTACAAAAGGTCTTATTTTTGTCCATTTGATCAGCAGCAAACTTCAGTCGAGACTTAAGGTGCCGCTCTGGGAGCAAGGGCTCCCTTCTTGCACGGCAGCCTCTCAGTCCATGTAGATGCAAAACACGCTTGACTGTGGACACTGACACCTGTGTTCCAGCAGCTACTAATTCTTGGCAGATCTGCTTTTTGGTGATTCTCGGTTGAATCTTCACCCTCGTGACCATTTTTTTCTCAGTAGCAGGTGATAGCCTGCATTTCCTTCCCGATCAAATCCGCGCTGAGCTCCTTTAACTTCCCATTGTAGCGTTTGTGGGTGTTTGCATCAAATAAGCCCTATTTAAATGGCCTCAGAGAAGTCAACCCCTGTAGTCACTCATATTCACTGACAAGAAGTTAAGAGACCATGCTATGAAGCTCATTTCCCTGACACAGGCACCAAAAATTGCTAATTAATGTTGCTGTATGTATATTTTTAATATAAAAGCACCAAACTTCATGAATGTTATTTGTGACAAAGAAGTACATGTTCCAATCCCTCTATCAGACAAAAATCAGTGATGTAGAAGTAAATGAAAAAAAATGAAAATCAGACATAGGCATTGTCGTCCTCATTGACTGACAAAAAAAGCCTAGTAGTCATCATACCCTCAGCAGCGTATGACGAAATTGTATAGTGCTTCTCCACAAGTTCGTCTTCCCAGGCAAGACACATTTATGACATTAATTTATGGCATAATCATACTTGTTAGCTCTCCGCCTTGCGCGCCATCAATCCGGCGACTGCAAGGATTCAAGAGAGCCATGACATTATGTTCTTCACAACTGTATGTAAACCTTTGACCACAACTGTATAACGGCAGTATTTGATAAATACACCTGTATATCATTGTAATTGTGTACAGTCACACTTATGAATGGCTCTAAGTACAACATTTTCAGTTTACGATTTTTTTAATGTGCACAAGTGACTAGAGATACAAAAACGAACCAAGTTACAAAATCCCCTAAAAGGTAAATGTGTTTCCTATATGTTATTTTACTTTGAAAATATTGTCGCAGATGCATTGATTTTCACTTTAGGGAACTCGCTACCTTCTATCGGGCTCTCATTTCATCAGACTAAATCGATCTTATATAATGACAATAGAATCATTCAATTCAACTCAATTGGCTGTCTCACAACAACTACTATCCATCTTTCAAGGTTCTCTCTTACATACTTAATAATAATAATAAATAATCGGACATAGGCTATGTCATCATCATTGAATCGACAAAAAGCTTAATTGTCATTATACCCAGCTGCGTATGACGAAATTGGTAAATTGTCCATCTCAGCTAAATTCTCCCCTTATTAATGATCGCAACTTAGCTCTTTTTTCTAATTACCCCCTTGCTACTGCCACAATGAAATTTCCCGAATACAGGATGAATAAAGTTATCCAATACAATTACCCTTATTAAGCAGATAAAACATTTACAAATTCAAGGCGGCACACACACACATAGGCGACACATAAAAGTCTAAAATTTAGTACTACGGCTTTCAGCCATGGGAGAACGGGCTCTTGCCGCCACTAGGCGGACAAACGCGGGTACAACATCTCCCATTATAAAGGTCGCAGAAATTTTCAGTGAAGCGGGGCACATTTTCTGATGATTTTTTTCAAATTTTAAGCCTTCCTTATAATTTTCTCTCATTTTGTGTTTCCACACATCTTTCATACAAAATTTGGACGCATTGACCAATTTTAAAGGGTTTTGTTGGTAGTTGTGTGAGGACTGTGAAACAAATTAGAGAATTTACATAAGATACACCTGTACTTACGAATTTTTCAAGTTACGAAAAAAGTTCTGGAACCAATTAATTTCATAAGTAGAGGTACAACTCTACTTCAATTTTAGAATAGGTGCGGAAAGATGGCATAATCATGGGGGTGATCCTGCAACATGTTTTTTTTATTATTGGGGCCATGTCTGGTCTACTTTAGCCAGTAAAAACGAGGGATTAGTGTAATGTAACTCACCCGCACATGTCAGCTGAGTGGGGGGGTTAGAAAGGGTTCCCCATGTGGCAGTGTTGAAGCCTACAGGCAGGTTATCCAACGTGTGATCAAAATCCACACAGGATCCAAACCACAAATATACATCCACTTTGGCCTGTACTGAAAATCCTGTCATATGCTTCCCTGGTGGCTGGAAATGTACATAGATTCATAGGCCATTATTTCTTGAATTTTGTTAGATATTGTGTACACCTGTCTACCTTAAGGAAAAGCGTTAAAATCTTTCCACAGTGTACTCCACAGGCCTCTGTGCGGCTGCAGAAGATGACATCCCTGGCTGAAAGTCGGGCGTACGCGATGCGCTTGTTGTTGCTTAACATCCACACAAAGATATCAGGCACTGTATGTTGTGGCTGTGAAGTAAAATTGCAAAGTTATACTGTGACACAGTCCACAATGGTTAGCTAAAACAATTTCTAAGACAAGTTATTGTTTTGATTGTTTGTTTTACAACTGGCCACCCTATTGTGCAGTGGTTCTTCTGCCCAACTTTGGTGCAGGCATTCTGGGTCCGATTCCCTATCAGTGGAAGTGTGAGTGGTTGTCTGTCTATTTGCATACCATATACCTGACTGGCAACCAGTCTAGGGTTTAGTCTGCCTTTTGCCCAAAGAGGGTTGGGTTAGGCTACAGTAACCTCGCCACCATTTCAAGGATGGTGCAGTATGGAAGATGGATGAATGAACGGATTAATGAACGCCCGGACGGCCGAATGAATTAATGTTTTACAACCAGCATCATTCAGTTACAAGATCACTTCTTTGTCTTTGTCCAGGTTACCAAAGTTCTATATGCTAACATGTTCATAGCCAGAATTATCGATGATCTGTAATAATTGAGCAAAGAAAATGTCTTTCTGAATCTCTATTTAGTTGTGCCATATTCAGAAAAAAAACACAGATATGCGTTAGAATCTAACCTCTCAAAATCTATCTTTTCAACCACAAAGTTAAGTAAATATGTATGTTGATACTACAGTGCCGTCAAAAAGTATTTGCCCCCTTCCTGATTTCTGTGTTTTTTACAAATATTTATCACACACAAAGGTTTAAAATCATCAAATCAATTTTAGTATGACACAGAGACAACCTGGGGAAAGAGAAAATGCAGTTTCTAAATTATAATTTTATTCACTAAGGCAGAAAGAAATCACAAACTTGTCTTGCTGTCAGTGAAAAAGTAAGTCCCTCTTTGTTAAATCACAAAATAACTGTTACTAATCACAATTGTAGGAGAGCTGAGTTCAATTTCACAAGCCACAACCACACCTGATTACTACCACATGTTCAATCAAGAAAACACTTAAATAGGATGTGTCAGACAAAGTGAAGTAGGCTACAGGTTCAGAACTTTATGCCACGATCCAAAGAAATTCAAGAAATGCGGATAAAAGGGAGTGACCTCTATCAGTCTGGAAGCTCAAGCAAACCACTGAGGAGAGAATTGGGAATTGGCAAACCTTCCTCGGAGTGGTCGGCCTGTTAAAATTACTCCAAGAGTGCGACGACGGCGACCTATCCAGGAGGTCACAAAACAACCTATAAAGACATCAAGATGGCGTTGTCATGCGGAAACCAGTGGCAGTAGCTCTGTCCACTCTTATTTGTTTTTCATGTTTTACAGCCTTTCTAACTTTTTTTAATTACATTTTAATATTTCTTAATACATTCATTTTTACTTTACTTTGTACTTTATACTTTAATGTTTTTACAACTTTCCTTGTTCTGTTATCCTGGCTTCTTTCTGCTACTTCTTTTTTGGAACCATTCAGCCATGCCTATGCTGTCATGCACATGGGACTAGCTGTTGCGATGCACAGCAGAAGGAGAAACACTTCAATTACCGCTGGAAATTCAGAGCTGGACAAAAGTGCCGAGAGAAGAAGCGACGCTTCAGACCAAGCATTCCATCATGGGATAAGATGGAAGAGCTGTCGGCACTTACCAGACCGGAAACAGAGTGGATGGCTTCTACTCTGCTTCTGTTGTCTTCAGCTCCAGACTAGTGAGGAACTGTGCGGATAAGCTTGGAAGAGTGACTGCACATTCTCTACCTCGGTCACAGTCTGCAGAAGTTCCCCATCTTGTGGAAGACTTCCTGTGTGTTGTTCCAGTTTTTGTACAACTTTACAACGTCTTTTTGAGTCTGTACCGCAACCAAGATGGCGCTGTTCAAGTGGCAGTCGGTGTCTGTTTTGTGTTTATGCTGCTTTTCTGTCTTAATGATTTGTTTTGGTGATTCTTAATGATCCCATTTACTTTGATTTGCTTTGAACTTTGTGCTTTTGCTTTATTGTTCAGCGACCTTTGCGACTGTACTGTCTAACTTGTAACTATGTGTTTTTTTCTGTATCTGCATTCCCCCTATTTGCTGCTGTCACAATGGAATTTCCCGAATATGGGATAGATAAAGTTATTCAATCAAATCCAAAAGAACTGCAGGCCTCACTGGCCTCAATTAAGGTCAATGTTCAAGACTGTAAACACTGGGCAAAGATGGCATCTTTGACAGAGTTCCAAGCCGAAAACCATTGCTGTTCAAAAATAATCAAAAGGCTTATCTTGTGTTTGACAAAAAATCTCTTGATGATGTGCCACACTTTTGGAAGAACATTATGTAGACTGATGAGTTAAAAGATGAACTTATTAGAAGGCCTCTCGCATTTGGCAAAAAAATGGCACAGTATTCAATTAAAAGAACACTTTACCAATAGTGAAGCTTGGTGGTGGGAGTGTGATGGTCTGTGGCTGCTTTGCTGCCCCGGGAACAGGGCGAGTTGCTGTATTTGATGGAAGAATGAATTAAAAATGTTGAAGGAGAACATCCGGCCCTCACTTTGTGGGCTCAAAGTCCAGCGCTTTTGGAGCATGCAACATGACAACGATCCAAAGCACAACAGCTTGTCCACCTCTGAATGGCTAAAAAAAGTTAAGGTTTTGGAGTGACCAAGTCAAAGTGCAGATTTAATTCCTATTGAAATGCTGTGATGTGATCTGAAACGGCCTGTTAATGCTAGAAAACCCTCTAATATTTCAGAACTGAAACAATACCGCACAAAAGAGTGGACCAAACTTTCGCAAAACGTTGTGAAAGACAAAATATATAAATGCTTGATTTCAGTTATAAGATTCAGGGGCAATTACTTTTTCACAGTTGGACAAGTTTGTAATTTATTCTGCCTTTTATTCTGTGAGTTGTGTTGCATCTTGGAGCTCTTCTTTCACACCACCAGACTTTCTCTTCCTGGACACCAGAGACTGAGCATCTTGTCTTGGTAAATAAAATCGTCAGTAAAAGACGGACTTTTATATTTCCTTGGGTTGTCTCTGTGTAATACTAAAATTGATTTGATGATCTGTGTGATAAATATTCAAAAAACAGGCCCGAAGCCACCTGGGTTAGGCTCCAGGACACAAGCACTACCACCCACACACCACACCACACCCCCGACCCTAGGGAGGATAAAGCAGTTTGGGAAATGAATGAATGATCTACTTCCTATCATGGTGTCTGATGAACACATTAAGGTTAAATATAAGAGAAAAAAATAATTGGGTTCCCAGGGCCTCATTTGGGGTCCCTAATTTCCCACAAACAACAGAATAGTTTCTTTTAAATGATGACAGGAACACATTCAGTACCTCCTCCACTAGGAAACGTAGTTTATGTGTGAGTTTTGTTGCATCTTGGAGCTCTTCTTTCACGCCACCAGACTTTCTCTTCCTGGACACCAGAGACTGAGCATCTTCAATCATACTTTCCTGCAGTACACACATTAAGAATATCTTTGATGAGTAAAACCTCACTTGGCTCCAAGAGAGTTCACTTTATTAAAACGTTAGTTTCCGTTTGTTGTGTTTCTGATAAAAGAAGCATGTTAAGTAAAATTTCAAATATTCTACTTTTTCAGAGCATTAAAAGTAAATCATGTATGTATGGGATTGTTAACAAAGTGCCAGTTTTCAAGTCCCCCAAAAATGTCCAGTATTATTTGCCCCTTGTTCCAAAAAGAGAAATTTAAAATGAGAAGAATTTGTGAATTTCCAGGTTTTTCTAAGGGTGTGGTCCAGACAATTTAATGTGATTCCTTTTTACATTGCAATTTTTGAGTGACCCAGGATTTGACAACAAATTTGCAGACATGTGATAGATCTGAAAATACAACTTCAGGAACAGGTTAAGAAAGAGTGAGATCAATTTAAATAGGAAATAGGTTTATTACCAGAACGCAGGATGGTTGGAGAATGCTCAGACAGCTGTGAACCTCTCACAGCATGTCTTCCTCACAATTCTCTCTGAATGAACACTGGGTCAGTCTTTATATAGGAACACAGGGTAATTTTCCAAGACTGTGATGTAGGACAGAGTTTATGTAAACAAAACTTTGGGCTAATATAGCTTGACATTTGCAGGTTTAAGTTGTATGCAAACACGATATTTTGATAGTGTGTGTGTGTATATGTACATGTATATATATGTATCTGTATATGTATGTATATATATATGTATCTGTATATGTATGTATATATATATGTATCTGTATATGTATGTATATATATGTATCTGTATATGTATGTATATATATGTATCTGTATATGTATGTATCTGTATATGTATGTATATATATGTATCTGTATATGTATGTATATATATATATATATATATATATATATATATATATATATATATATATATATATATATATATATATATATATATATATATATATATATATATATATATATATATATATATATATATATATATATATATATATATATATATATATATATATATATATGTGTGTGTGTGTGTATGTGTACACCGACGCCACGGAAAATGACCTTCCTGCAACGGCCAACGACCCACCTCGCTATCCCCTTGTGAGCTCGCCAGCTTCCTGGATGAGCCTAAGATTTGGAAAGAACTTAACTCGCACCCTCGCCTGCTTTGGGGTCCACCACCCACGATGGTAAAATTTATAGGATTTACAGAAATTGGCCAGTTGCTCTCGTCTTTGCATCTTTTCTGAAGAATATGAGCATGGGAGCCATAAACAACTGTCAAATTAATTAATAAAGACAGCTAGTCCCCCATCTTTCTTCCTACCGCTCTCCTCAGCATCCCTGTCCGCCCTCACCAGCTGAAAGCCATCCAAGGAGATGAGAGAGTCTGGTATTCGCTCATCCAGCCAGGTCTCCGTGAAGCAGATAATGCAGGCGCTCCGATATTGTCCTTGTTGTTTGGTCAGCGCCGTTAGCTCTTCCATCTTATTGGGGAGAGATCTTACGTTCCCCATAATAATAGATGGAATGCTGGGTCTGAAGCGTCGCTTTTTCTCCTGACATTTTCGTCCGGCTCTGCATCCTCTTCTCTTCCTCTTTAACTCAGCGGGGAGGTCCAAGTCCACGGGAATCCCGGTGTTGCGTAGCGCTAACAGTTGATCCTTCGTGTAAAGCAGCGTAGGCATGGCTGGGTCAAAATAGTCTCCAAAATTTTGAAATTTGAATTTGAAAAGATGGACTAAACTAGTAGATCAAAGACTGCCTCTCGCACAGCTTGAGTCTTGGAGTAGAGTCTTGAAAGTAAAGTCCCAAAACATTAAAGTATCGAATATAATATGTAAAGTGAAGTAACAACTAAAGTCTTAAGAGACAATAAAAACATAAAATAAAGGATAAAAATCCGTAAAAAAGCTGTACAAACACAGAATTCGAGTGAGGGTTTAGGGAGCTATTGCAACGAGCAGCCGCTTTGAACGGCGCCCCATGATTGATCACCAGATAAGCAGAAGCAAGGGTGGTGAGAACAGTTAAACTCAACCCACAGACCAGCTACAACATGATCTTGCTGCAGCTGGTGTCACTGTGCATCATTCAACTATTCATCACACTTTGCACAAAGGAGGACAATGCAGCCGAAACCTTTTCTACGCAAATGCCAAAAATGATTAGTTTGAAGTATTATATACCACATTTGGACAAGTCAGATTAATTTTGGAATAAAGTGCTGTGGACTAATGAAACTAAAATTTGGTTATTTGTACATGCACATCGCGGAAGAACACAGCATTCCAAGAAAAACACTTGCTACCCACAGTTAAATGTGGTGGCGGTTCCATCATGCTGTGAGGCTGTGCAGCCAGTGGAGCTACTGACAATCTTGTTAAAGTTGAAGATCAGATGGATTCCAGTCACGATCAGCAGATACTTACAAACATTGTTCAAGAATTTGTGACAAAGTTGAAGTTACGTCGGTGCTGGATACTTCTACAAGACACCGACCCCAAACACTGCTCAAATTCTACTCAGGCATTCATGCAGAGGAACAGATAAACAACTTTATGGAATGGCCATCTAGTCCCCAGACCTGAATATTATTGAAAATCTGTTGTGTAATATTAAGCGGGCTGTCCATGCTCAGAAACCGTCAAACCTGACTGAACTCAAAATGTTTTGATAGGGGAATTGTCAAAAATACCTTCAACCAGAATGCAGGTACCTTCAAACAATCAGAGCATAGTGTTTTGCACAGGAACTGTTTGAATAGGTGTTAATCTGCATCCCCGCATGGATGACATTCACGACGGCTAAAAACAACATGATGGCAAAAGAAAGCACTACTATAGCATTCATTTATTATTATTACAACCTTTCTCATTTGAAGTAAGAGGGTGAGACTGAAACGACTGTGCTAGTTTCGGGCTAGTTTCAGAGCCACTTTTCAAGTGTCCCCAAGCAGTGTGATTGACATATTCATATTTTAATTGACATACCCCCAGTGCAGCGCCAGCCTTATTTGCCATACAATGGGCACATTGAATTTATTTGTAATTGTTGCACAAGAAAAGCTAAAAGTCTTAAGTTTGTGTTTGGCCATTTATAGGAATGAGTGCATTTCTTATTTTCTTACCAGTTCCTGTTTGCACATCGAGAGTCGTTTCATGTCCAGCTGTGTCAGGTGGTTGGACTTTACATGAGCCTTCAACTGCCCTTCTACTGTTGCTATAAAACGCCTGCAACGTCACGTAGTTTCGTGAATCAATTTAAAAAGTTAATTTATCACTCGTCATATTGTAGTGAACAGCTGCATACCTGGCACTCATGCAAAATGCATTGACTGTTGTTTTTAGTGTCTCCTCAACCCCAGGAAAAGACTTCTTGTGGAGTTCAGTTGCCCTGGTGACTCCTTCCTCCTGTCAGTGGATGTGAAGTTCTAACAAACATTTATCTTTGTTTTTGTGAGCGTGCACGTACCAATAGAAATACAATGTTTTCCAGCATGTTAGAGTTGTACAGCCTGTAGGTTCTGTCCTCCCATTGACTCAACACATTGATGCATGGCTTTTGTTTTTCCAGGGGCAAATACATATAGTACCTAAAACATTATTAGGGTGCAAATAAACAAATTATTAAAACACTTAATTCTATTTCTGTTTACAGGTCGGTCGGTCCAACTAGATTGCAATCTAACGGAATAATGTTGAGTTAGATACAACCAATTTTCCAAGACACTGTTCAATTCAATGTACAATACCGTATTAAAAAAAATTGCACCCTAGTCATAGCATCCACCTGTTTCCCGCAACGGGAATTGGTTTTTGGGGAACAGTGATGGAGTTAGAGCTCCTGCTGGGGTCTTGAGGCTCACTGGGTAACAGTGGAGAGGAAGGACAGGCCCTTTCAGTAAAGTCCAACCCTTGTCTGCGGCGGCTGTGGCTTGGACTCGGAGCACTGAGGCTGGGTTGAACAGCAGGCTCTTGAACGTTACCGCAGTTGCCTTCGAAACAAAAACACATATAACCACTTATTGTAAAACCAAAGGTTTAAGGACATCTCTTCGTTTCTGTCACATATAGTGCGGGCATGCAAATGTGAAAGCGGATGGATCCAAATGCAGGGAAACAAGGAAGTCAGCACAACAATATAGTCAAAGGGTTTTGATTAAAGAGAACAAAAACAAAGTGCAAACAAAAGCAAGGAATCCAAAATTGCAAATATGAACCAAGAGCCGTAGAAAAAAACATACCTGGGATACATTGTCAACTACTCAAAATACATCCTCACCAGCCTATAACCCTTTGACATTACACACATGATGTATTCCATTTATATTCTCACTCAAGCTTTTTATTTGGTCACATTGATGCCTATTTGTCCTACACTTTCCATTTCCACACTTATCTTGAGCCATAATTCCTGCGCTATACATTACAACTCTAGCCTGAAGCATCCTGTCAGTATTCTCAAGGCCAAAGTGCTAAATGAAGTTAATTTCTGGTATAGAACCCCCCCACATATAAACCACGCATGCACGCACATGCATACGCACATGCATATATATATATATACATATATATATATATATATATATATATATATATATATATATATATACATATATATATATATATATATATAGAGATATATATATACATATATATATATATATATATATATATATATATATATATATATATATATATATATATATATATATATATATATATATATATATATATATATATATATATATATATATATATATATATATATATATATATATATATATATATATATATATATATATATATATATATATATATATATATATATATATATATATATATATATATATATATGTATATATATATGTATATATATATATATATATATATGTATATATATATGTATATATATATATATATATATATGTATATATATATATATATATATATATATATATATATATATATATATATATATATGTATATATATATATATATATATGTATATATATATATATATATATATATATATATATATCTATCTATCTATCTATCTATCTATCTATCTATCTATCTATCTATCTATCTATATATATATATATATATATATATATATATATATATATATATATATATATATATATATATATATATATATATATATATATATATATATATATATATATATATATATATATATATATATATATATATATATATATATATATATATATATATATATATATATATATATATATATATATATATATATATATATATATATATATATATATATATATATATATATATATATATGTATGTTTGTGTGTGTGTATGTGTACACCGACGCGAGAGAAAGAGAGAGAGAGAGAGAGAGAGAGAGAGAGAGAGAGAGAGAGAGAGAGAGAGAGAGAGATAGAGAGATAGGGAGATAGAGAGATAGAGAGATAGAGAGATAGAGAGATAGAGAGATAGGGAGATGGAGATGGAGATGGAGAGAGAGAGAGAGAGAGAGAGAGAGAGAGAGAGAGAGAGAGAGAGAGAGAGAGAGAGAGAGAGAGAGAGAGAGAGAGAGAGAGAGAGAGAGAGAGAGAGAGAGAGATGTAGAGACAGAGAGATGTAGAGACAGAGAGAGACAGAGATGTAGAGACAGAGAGATGTAGACAGAGAGATGTAGACAGAGAGATGTAGAGACAGAGAGAGACAGAGATGTAGAGACAGAGAGAGACAGAGATGTAGAGACAGAGAGAGACAGAGATGTAGAGACAGAGAGAGACAGAGATGTAGAGACAGAGAGAGACAGAGATGTAGAGACAGAGAGATGTAGAGACAGAGAGATGTAGAGACAGAGAGAGACAGAGATGTAGAGACAGAGAGATGTAGAGACAGAGAGATGTAGAGACAGAGAGAGACAGAGTTGTAGAGACAGAGAGATGTAGAGACAGAGAGATGTAGAGACAGAGAGAGACAGAGATGTAGAGACAGAGAGATGTAGAGACAGAGAGAGACAGAGATGTAGAGACAGAGAGATGTAGAGACAGAGAGAGACAGAGATGTAGAGACAGAGAGATGTAGAGACAGAGAGATGTAGAGACAGAGAGATGTAGAGACAGAGAGATGTAGAGACAGAGAGAGACAGAGAGATGTAGAGACAGAGAGATGTAGAGACAGAGAGATGTAGAGACAGAGAGATGTAGAGACAGAGAGATGTAGAGACAGAGAGATGTAAAGACAGAGAGATGTAGAGACAGAGAGATGTAGAGACAGAGAGATGTAGAGACAGAGAGATGTAGAGTGTCAGGTTCATTAATAATTACCTTCGTCCGTAATTATCAATAACTGCAGGAAGACATCTTATTCAATTATTGACATTTAATTAAATAGAAATGGATACAACAGATAGCCTCCGGAGGGAGAGTTACAGCAAGCGTCACCGTACGACTTCCGAACGTCTCCTCGAATAGACATTTTCGTCCTATTCTTATGGTCACAAGTTACAGAGTTGTTGATCATTCCATCACGTATGAGTAAAAACAACATCTGGGACTACAATAACAATCAAGGTATTTTACTAATAACAAAAACAGGGACTAGACCTAACAACATTTAGATTAGAGTAATTATACAACCTCCTTGACCTAAGAATCATATAATATAATCATAATCATATAATCGTTACATACAGAAAAACCCGAAGTGTACGGTTACATAACGATAACAATATTCTTGTTATTGTCCGAATAGCCCTGTCCTCGTCACCAAGGGCCCACCAAATCTCAAGGACCCAGATTGGGTGGATTGTTTGTATAACCATCCTGGAACAGGCTGTCTAGGTTAAAGATGACTTGGTGTGACCTCAAGACTTTTGAAAAACAGAAAGAGAATGATTTAACAAAGTAATGAATTAATACAAAGAAAAGAAAGAGATTGATTTAATAAAGAAATGAATTAATATAACTATTATAATAATAAAACAGAATAAACCCAACATTCCCCCGTTTTTATAATATGTATGTTATTAGTCATTTCTTAGTAATCACTAAATGGAAATGTCGGTGACTGCGATTTTATCCGCCTACTCCTTACTCCCATGGCTGGTCTGAAAGAGAAAAAACATAATTATATTCGTCCAATTGGTCCTCGGATTTACCGTACTCCTGGACCTCACTGCTTTCCCCAAACCGTCCCATAAGATACAACTCATGTACTTTAGAATTTGTAGGGGCAATTTCAGTAGTTATAAGTCGGCTTAGCAAGGAGCGCAAACAGGGGATACTACATCACCCACACAATGTTAGGATAGCGGTAATTGTGCCTATAGTCCAAATCTTTAGATTTTCCAAAGGTCTTATCCCACCAATCTGACAATGCGGACGTATCTACTCCAGAGTGCTCTTGCATATTGCGGTTCAGTGTTTGCAGGCCAGTAATGGCCCTGGTGAGAGATCCACTGGGTGACGCGTTGTTCGGTATGAAGGTGCAACATTGTTTTCCAAACATTACGCCCCCTGTTTCAAGGATCATATCCACCGCTATGCGATTCTGGAACGCCATCAGACTGGTAGCTGCCAGTTGTTCCTTCATGGCCACAAATCCCTGTTCAGTATAATTTCCAAGTTTTGAACATTGTAATGTAAGTAATTTATTCTATCCACATTTTTGTTTGGGGTGATTAGAAGGAAGATAGACTCCCAACCTGCTGCGATCTGATTAGCCAGCTTATACTCATCTGGTACGCCCCGGGGGATGCCAATCGCATCAATGTATGTTGGATCTCCTTCCCTCCATGCCTCTCGACGATGTCGGGAGGGTCGACCCTTCACCTCCGAATTATGAGCCGCCAATTGTATCTCCTCCACTGTGGATGGAAAAACAGACACCGGTAAGAGCAGTGAGACCAAAGTACCTAGTCCTGCCGCGTTTCGGCAGGAGTCGTATAATTTATCTACCACCCCGCCACCATAGGCCAGAACGTGGTATCAGGGGTGTAGTTTGTTTTAGAACGCCGGTACACCACGTCTCATTTATCGCCCCCAGCTTCAGACCATGCCCTGTAAGGTTTAAGCAGGTAAAATGATTAAACAGTGGAAAAATTTACTTCCTATTTACCGCGTAACAGGATAAACACTGCTTCAATATTTTTTCTTGCCAAGTAGGACACGTTTTTTCATTTGTAAAAACACTTTTCCCCAAATGAATGGTGATTGAGGGAGTTGTTAGACCCCATCGTATTTTCCCTTGTCTGGTAGGTTATCCTAATCCTTTGTAAGATGGTTTAGTCTCAATTGAAACCATATGGAGACGTCAAACCCAATATAAAAGAGTTCCCTATAGTTTTATGGTATTGCTTGCTGAGCAATAATCTTTTCAATTAATATTGGTGTTTCCCGTATCTTATTAAGTCAGAAAGTTTATCTTACCCGTCCCCTCAATGTTTCAATTGAGACCACCCTTTTACCAAAGTAGCTCCACATAGTGCTTGCCTTCTTTACACTCCATTAACAGCGCCCAATTATCCCCCGTTTGGGAAATCCCTGTTTCAGAAATAAATTTCACAGGTTAATATGTCAGTCCAAGCTTTCCAATCTTGACCAATTTCTGCAACAAGGCTTTTCCCAATCTTTAATTTTTTGCTGTTAATGTACCACACATATTTCCCACCATCTCTTTTTGTATGGCAACCGGGACGTCGCCGAGTCCAAATATATATTTTCAATGTGGAAATTTGATTTAGTAGGTAATGTTAATTAAATGTAAATGTGTATGTTTCTCGGTTTACCCTCCCGTAAGAAGGTGTATCCTCAATTGAAACGCCTCCGCCTTTTTCTCCAACTGGAGAAAACAACCCTACTGTGGAAAGGAATAGAATCACAATCATCATTAATCTCATTGCCCCAAAAGCAATAATTGTTTTCAACATGACTTTTTGTCTTTGTTTAGGGAGTTTTCCTCTTGAAACGTTTCAATTTAGACAACCTTCTTACTGTGGGAAAGGTGCATCCGTGTCCCCTTTCAGTAACAAGGACCCTCCCACTTTGCGTTGCTCCGATGTTTCTTCTTTTATGCTGCTTATCAGCATCCAGTCTTCAAGAATCACCGTCGCTTCGTCCGTTTCCTGTTGAGAAGCAAAATCTCCCTCTGATAGTCTAAATTTGGTGTGTGCGTTTTTTTTTTTCTCTGATAGATTCGCCTCATCATCCAATTGTCATTGTGTAGTGAATAATAACAATTTGTAAGGTCTACCAAACAGGACTTCATATAAGGTCCGCCAATTGTGGATGGTAGACAACTATTATATTAACAAAATGGGAGCCATTATCACTATAAATAGTTTCTGGAATTCCATATCGTGGAATGATATCCATATGATCTAATAAAATAAAATAAAATCTATATGTATTTTTTGAAATGGATATGTGGGTATGCATATAGATTTAAAACCTAAACCTTGTAGTGCTGTGTAGCAAGGCCACCTCCCCCTTGTCGAGACATAGGTCTTCCCTTGACTCAAGCCCAAATTATTTTCTTTATTGATTTTTTATTAATAGATTATGTCTCGGTGGTCTGCCAATCAAAAAACACAAAAAGACAAACTATCATTCACGCTCACACTCATAAACAGAAGAATTTAGTGTGTTCAACCAGTCTAGCATCCATAATTTCATTTTGTGGGAGTAAACTGGAGTACCCGGAGAAAATCCACAAATTCTCGAGGACGCCATGAATACCCCACATTCCGGAAAGTCTGGATCCACCCCGCATTCATTAGTAGATCCTTTAATATACACACCCCCACTCTAGCATTTTAACCGTTTGTAAAAAATTACCTTCAAGTTTCACACAAAGTTATATCCTTTTTAATGCTATCAGTTTAGCTGTTTGTTCCCCGAATTGAGGTGGGAATAGTTTCACATCTAAGGTTTTTATTTTCACAGCCGCCATGACCTAATGGCTCCCTATCAGGTTTTTTGGAAAATCCCAATTCCCTCTAATAGCATGCCAATCACCTTTTAATGCGGCCATCCAATTTTGTTTCTACTTGTTTCAGGTGATAAGATAATCTCCCCCATTTGTAAAACTAATTCATCCACGCCTATTTTATACAACATGACGCCTATGGCCTTTATTACGTCGCCTTGACTCCAAATTCTATGAACCAAGATAACACGCCTAATTTGTAAGCGAATTTCGCCCATCCCATTTTGTTCATAGACAACCCATCTACCTAAAGCGTCACTTGTTTCAAAACATGAAAGGCCCCACTAGAATTCGTGCATCCAGCGCCAAATAGAGCCTATTTACACATTTGTCTCAAACTTGTTTTAGATATGGGGTCCCCAATTTCCCAAAATTTCCCAGAATTTATGTACTACCACATCCTGTCAAAAACCCAAAACGACTAACATAACCTGTTTCTAAGCCAGATTCTGGAATTTGGAGAATTTCTCCTTTCCCTCCCTTATCTAAGTTTGTTATTGTCACTCGTTATCACTGTAACATTCAGGCGTATTAACCCCATCGTTGCTAAAGTTCTAACCAATTTGCATGCCCTTAAAGCCGTAAAAGCAACGTTATTTGGTTGTATCAATTGACCAATGCTTATCCAATCCGTAATATCCTTAAAGTCATCAATATGACCTGTGACAAAGCATATTTCCTCCTGCCAGGACAACAGACAATGTTCTTTCAAGTGCACTTTGAAAAACATTCCATGTTACTCCATTCTTAGGGAAAATATGCTCATCCTAAACCAATTATTTTATTTACAATTCACCTAATTATTTGGATGAATGCCATGAATTTTATCATGCCACTATTGCATTGTAAATTTCCCATCTGATGTCGTTAATCAGCCAAATAATTCAATACCTACTATACTTTGTAAATCACCTCATATGATGTTTACTTAAGACACGAGTCATTTCCCATAGCCTGTTACCAAAACAAAAATCTACAACAATTAAATGAGAGAAATCAACCTTTTGTTAGACAATTCCTAATTACAAACTTTAATGTTTTAAAAACCTTATCGTCACCAATATACCATAATATTGTAAATTTTGTCATCCTGGCCTTTTTTTTCTTTTAAACAGCCAACCTCCTGGATTAAAGTATTTTGAATAATCAAAAAATTCTGAAATAGTATTAATATTATTTTATCCTCTTAATGCATTTCATTTTAAAACCCAAAATATCAATGCGAAAGCATTCGCATAACCTTGCATTTCTTGCAGCCCATGTATTGTTCTTCTTCTGAAAAGTCCAAACAGAAAACGCAATTAGCCGTTAACTATGACCTCCACTCTTGCTGCGAAAACAGCATTGTTATCTTATGTTTACAAACCAGCTTTTTCCCTGTGCCCAAATACAACGCTTTTTAGAGAAGACAACCATTAAAACGTCAAATTAACCCCTCTTCCGATATTCAACTACATAACAATATTTTTCCAAGACCCCATATATCCAGAATATGTATGCTGCAAGCACAACAATATGGCAAAAACCCATTTTCTGCCCTCAAGTTTGCTTCAGCACCCCCAAGGCCAATTATTATTATTATAATGTCTTCACGGAAGGGATCACAAAATTTTAGTCGTTTACACGGTCCGAACGCTCCCGAAAGCCCAACACAGTTAAATCGTCTGCCCCGCGGCCCACATGTTTCACTCCCATCTAATCAGCAGCCGCTGCACCAGAAACGCTTCCCCCGCAGTTGACACATTTTTTGGCAAGTCTAGAGCATAATAAAAACACAGGTGACATTCCCTGCTAAAATTTAAATGATCATTTTGTATATATTCTTTTGTCTTTTTAAACACCATCTTCCCGTTAGCGGACGGGATCAAAAACCAAGCTGCAATAAGCCATCACATTGCTGTAAATTGACAGTACATATAGGTTATATTAACAAAGCACCACCAGCACTTGGAAATAACCATTCTAATTGTTGTTATACAAGCCCAAGCATCACAAAAAAACCCAATTTATTGTAATCACAAAACGTCATACCCGGATTAACCAAATCAAATACCAGTGTCCCCATTAATTTTCTAGCTCCCTTTATTTTTGTTAAACTTCCTCCGCGCCCGTCACCTATCTCGGTAAATATTTTCCCCGTCAGCCGAGGAGGCCCCGCTATTTTTTCCTTACCAAACAGTACTTTCCCGCCGCCACGGTCTTAAATATATCCCCGTTATCCGAGGGAGCCCCCACTATTTTCCCAAAATAGTATTTTTTAACTTCTCCCCGGCCTTATTTCGCCATTAGTGTCTGTGGAACAAGCTGTTACACTTTTATCCACTCACATATTATTTATATATGTATATTACCTCCATTAGTGTCTGTGGAACAAGCTGTTACACTTTTATCCACTCACATATTATTTATATATGTATATTACCTCTATGCATTAGTGCATATATTATCCTGTATTTTATGCATTTTAAGCTGTGTAATAATTTTGAAGCGCTTTGTCTTTCCAATTTTTTTCCAATCCTTACAAGTTAGACGTATTTTTTGGATCGTCATCCAAACCCGCCTTACAACACGTGTTTCCCATATTTTACTTTTTTGTAGTGAGTTCGTGTGCCTCACACAGTTAACTTTATTATATCTATTTTTATTATTATCACTCCTTCGACTGTATTTCCTAGGCTTATCTTAATTTTACTGCAGAAACCACACAAACAACATACAACGTATATTCGTGCCTACCCTTTAGACACAGGACACTCCCCGGCCCCAATATTGTACCTCTAGTACAATACATTCGTGCCTACCCCTGAGACACAGGACACTTTCCAGCAAAGTGCCCCACCGTACCTGCCATTGACTAGTATAAACACAGGGTTTTATCGCCGTCACCCAGGACGCGAAACCAGCCCAACAATGGGCCTCACATACAATGTCCCTTTAACGCATTTGTAAACACCTTCACAACATGCAGACATTAATGTGGACTTACCCGAGATCCATCAGATGTCTCCCTCCAGCAGGAAAAGTCTTCAACCGCCGAGAATCCAGGCGCCCCCGTCGAAAAACTCCGGCCCACCAAGGGTTTTGAAGACGCCGTGCGCACGGTCACTTACCAGATGTCGAACAGCAGCGCCTGGGTTCTCGCTCCGGTATATTGACCTCCATGGCTCAGAAGGACCAAAATGTCAGGTTCATTAATAATTACCTTCGTCCGTAATTATCAATAACTGCAGGAAGACATCTTATTCAATTATTGACATTTAATTAAATAGAAATGGATACAACAGATAGCCTCCGGAGGGAGAGTTACAGCAAGCGTCACCGTACGACTTCCGAACGTCTCCTCGAATAGACATTTTCGTCCTATTCTTATGGTCACAAGTTACAGAGTTGTTGATCATTCCATCACGTATGAGTAAAAACAACATCTGGGACTACAATAACAATCAAGGTATTTTACTAATAACAAAAACAGGGACTAGACCTAACAACATTTAGATTAGAGTAATTATACAACCTCCTTGACCTAAGAATCATATAATATAATCATAATCATATAATCGTTACATACAGAAAAACCCGAAGTGTACGGTTACATAACGATAACAATATTCTTGTTATTGTCCGAATAGCCCTGTCCTCGTCACCAAGGGCCCACCAAATCTCAAGGACCCAGATTGGGTGGATTGTTTGTATAACCATCCTGGAACAGGCTGTCTAGGTTAAAGATGACTTGGTGTGACCTCAAGACTTTTGAAAAACAGAAAGAGAATGATTTAACAAAGTAATGAATTAATACAAAGAAAAGAAAGAGATTGATTTAATAAAGAAATGAATTAATATAACTATTATAATAATAAAACAGAATAAACCCAACAAGAGACAGAGAGATGTAGAGACAGAGAGATGTAGAGACAGAGAGATGTAGAGACAGAGAGATGTAGAGACAGAGAGAGACAGAGAGAGACAGAGAGAGACAGAGAGAGACAGAGAGAGACAGAGAGAGACAGAGAGAAACAGAGAGAGACAGAGAGAGACAGAGCGAGACAGAGAGAGACAGAGAGAAACAGAGAGAGACAGAGAGAGACAGAGCGAGACAGAGAGAGACAGAGAGAGACAGAGAGAGACAGAGAGTGACAGAGAGAGACAGAGAGAGACAGAGAGAGACAGAGAGACAGAGAGAGACAGAGAGAGACAGAGAGAGACAAAGAGAGAGAGAGAGAGAGAGACAGAGAGAGACAGAGAGAGACAGAGAGAGACAGAGAGAGACAGAGAGAGACAGAGAGAGACAGAGAGAGACAGAGAGAGACAGAGAGAGACAGAGACAGGGAGATGTTGACAATGTCATGATATATAAGTGACAAATTATGGGTCCTTTATTAACCCCTTTATATTATGAAATCCCTAGTGAAAGGTTGTTTTTCCTAAATTTTAATTGTGGTAATACTGAGCCCAGAAAATGGCTCTTATTTTAAATATAACCGCCTTCTTGGAGCGGAGAGGAATTCCGCTAACGCAAGTTAGCTATGCTCATAGCTAATTTAGCAATATGAGAGTGATTTGTGATTTAGACTTATGTATTAAGAATCATCCAAATTATTAATGATCTCAAACAAGAAGAAAACAATGCATAAATGGCATTGATCCAAATTATTAGGTAAATTGTACCTGACAAGTTTAGATAAAATAATGAATTTAGGATATGCATGATTCCCCTAGGATGGAATAAGAATGATGTACGTTTAGTGCACGAAACATGTTTCATTGTTTTGTCCATCACTAGATGAAATATGCTTTAGCATGAGTCACATTAATGACCATTAAAATATAACGGATTGCATTAGTATCAAACAATTGATGTCAACCAAATGCAGTTAACCTAGTTCTTTTGAGAATAATTAGTGCTGATAGGACAGCAAACGGTGGTTAGCTGCCAACAAGCCTCAGACTGGGGATGGGGCTCTCCACTAGTGATAAAAATTGATCCAAAGTTATTGAAAGTATATGGATTAGATCAAACAGATATCACCAGTCTTGTGAAAGGCTGGCCCTAATGGTGTATTGTAAGAGATTCAAATTTAGACACTAACCATTTAGAAGTTTCCATGATTCAGTATCCTTGTAAAGTTTCCATAATTCGGTATTCACATAAAGTTTCCATGATTCAGGATGCATGTAAAGTTTCCTTGATTCAGTATTCATGTAAAGTTTCCATGATTCAGTATTCATGGAAGGTTTCCATGATTTCGTATTCATGTAAAGTTTCCATGATTCAGTATTCATGTAAAGTTTCCATGATTCAGTATTCATGTAAAGTTTCCATGATTCAGTATTCATGTAAAGTTTCCATTTATTCAGTATTCATCTAAAAATTCCATGATTCAGTATTCATGTAAAGGTTCCATGATTCAGTATTCATGTAAAGGTTCCATGATTCAGTATTCATGTAAAGTTTCCATGATTCTGTATTCATGGGAAGTTTCCATGATTCAGTATTCATGGAAAGTTTCCATGATTCAGTATTCATGTAAATCACTCTAATTTCTACGGTGATTAAGATGAAGCGGAAATGCGACAAACCTGATGTCAACATGCCCACCTGCCCTAAAACATGAATTAAAGCCTTCATTTTGGTCGCTTAAATTCAGACTTCTTATCAATCAATGGACGACTTGGCGCAATGGCATTAGTCCCTTACCCAGCGAGAACTCAAAAGTGATAGGCTTGTCTCCAATTTTTCTGTCAATCAGAGTGGCTTCAAACAAGGCTCCAAACAGGAGAAACTTCTCTCTCTTCTCAGTGTTGAGCTAAAACAACACATGAGCCATCATCAACTGTTTCTTTTGTTTGACTAAGCATGCGTACACGCTACATTACTATTAAGAAAGACATTCTTACAGTAGGGGGAGATTCCACTGGTTGAACCTCTGCCACAGCTTTCCCTTTGTCATCATCATCTATACCTCCAGATGACCCGCCACCTACTCCTCCGGTTGCTGGTGTCTTAAGGTCTTTCCCTCCTGTCTTCACCACCTTGGTATCTTTTACAGGCTTCACCATATGAGAGATTTTGGACACTGGGCCTGTCCCGCCTGATAGGATCTCCACCACCAGCTCTAAGAAGACACGCCCCCTAGATGCAGGAATTTGAAAATCTTGTTGGGTGATTGTTGATTGTGCAAAACTCCAATCATTATTTAAACAAACCGAAAAGCGACTCCCTCTCCAATGCCCTCGTTAAGCTCAACTGTGTCATCGCCCAAAGAATTTCTGACAGAGCCATAAAAATGTATCCAGGCAGGACCAAAAGTGGGTAAAAACCCTGAAGAAACAATGGGATCAGGATTGTTTCCAAGCCAAATGTTTCTATGTCATCAAGCTTGCATGGATTTTCTTACCTCTGTCACCATCCTGTTCATTGGAAATGCGCCTCAAGTCAAAGTAATGGGTACCTATGGCAACATCACTCATGCTTCCTTCATCCCAAATCTATGAGGACACAAGACTT